>NW_026645944.1:0-203246 GCF_949987535.1 Balaenoptera acutorostrata | reverse complement strand
AAATGGAGCTCAGGGGCACTGCAATTCACAAACCTGCAGAGTTTTAAATGATACCTCTCGTCCACAAATATATTAAGGGAAGGCAACGAAGAGGGCTTTGAAAGCAAGGCAGAATTGCAGGAAACAGATTTCAGGAGGTAGATTCGAATCGCCTTGAAAGCACATGAAAAGCGGCAAAACGTGGACAATGATGCCCTTGGCCAAAAAGGGCGTATGCGTTTTTTCCTGAATATATTCAGGAAAAAACGCATACGCCCTTTTTGGCCAACCAAGCAACCTGGAAAGGCCAATCAGCGCTCCAAAGAAGTCTCGCTTCCCAGCGGGCAAAAGGGCCATGCGGAAAAAAGTGTCCAAACCAGAAATGCAAGGACCGGCCATGGAGAAATGGGAGCCTTGCTAGGCTGATGGGTGGGATGTAAATTGCCAACAGCCACTCTGGAGAAGTGTACGGTGTGTTCTGAAACATCTAAAAAACACAGCTTGGAGAGCACATAGGGCACTTCCACTCATGGGCGTATAAATTGGGAAAACTAAAAATCAGCAAGACACAGGCACCCCAAAGTTTAGGGCTGCTCTGTTGACAAGAACCCCCACTTCATTACACCTTAAATATCCTAGGAAAGAGAAAAATGGATAAAGAAGTGGTGGTCCTCATGTACAATGGAATATCACTCAGCCATGAAATCCACGTCATAAGGCTAGTAGCAGCACGATGAGTGGATTTAGGTACGACGATTCTAAGTGAAATAAGTCACACAGAAAAAGACACTTATCATAAGATATCACTTAGAGAGGGAATGTAAAAACCGCTACACTTGAACTGAATTACAAAACAGAACAGAGTCACACGTTCAGAAAACACACTATGGCTGACTGAACGGGAAAGGTGAGCTTGGGGTGATGCATAAAACAAGGGTTTCAAATTAGCTCAGATACCGTTCCATAAACCCAATATGTAAGAGACAAGACCTATTCCTTTTTCAGTGAACTGGACTCAACACCCCCTATTCACCGCACAAGAATATATCTGACTAGTAAGAATCTTCAAACCTATGTATTGATATCTCTCTGTAAGTGAGTCAAGGGGGTGTAAAGCGGCATAAACACAGCCGTGAAAAGCAGCTAAACCCATTATAAAAATAAATTACTTTTCAAAACCGTGAAACAAAGGCAGTGAAAGAGAGAGAAATTCTTACAAAATTCGTTCAGGGCTGTGATGCAACCTGGATTGACCATATCTAGACCCACAGCTGATTGAGACATAAGGGTGGACACTCTTGGGGCTGAGAGGTTCGGTGAGGTTGGGTGAGCCAACGCAGACCCTTTCAAGTAATACTGCATGGTACCCATCCCATGGGTCCCAAATCTCCAGGTTCAAGGGCATCTTCCTACGTCGAAAACAGGCATGAGAAACCCAGAAGATGGTACACCGAGTGATCGGGAAAGGTTTCTAAAACGCACCTCATTTCTCATCTCCTTTGCTCGGGTTCGCCATTCCAGCCGATTTACTAGCCATCTCCCTCCTTGGAGAATCAGCACCTTTAACCTCCTGTTCCGTACAGGTTGCAATTTGTCCTGAGGATGAACGGGAAGAGGGGGAACCAATGAGAGACTAGCTCTAGGGGTTGGGACAGGCACAGGTCACTCTATTTTCCCATCAGGAAGAAGAATTAAGCACAAGCTCAGCCTGCCCCCCAGAACCAGAAGAGGGCCTGAAGCAATCCTGCGCTTTTGCGGCCAGCTCCCAAAAAAGCGAGTTGAAAAATGGAGCTCAGGGGCACTGCAATTCACAAACCTGCAGAGTTTTAAATGATACCTCTCGTCCACAAATATATTAAGGGAAGGCAACGAAGAGGCTTTGAAAGCAAGGCAGAATTGCAGGAAACAGATTTCAGGAGGTAGATTCGAATCGCCTTGAAAGCACATGAAAAGCGGCAAAACGTGGACAATGATGCCCTTGGCCAAAAAGGGCGTATGCGTTTTTTCCTGAATATATTCAGGAAAAAACGCATACGCCCTTTTTGGCCAACCAAGCAACCTGGAAAGGCCAATCAGCGCTCCAAAGAAGTCTCGCTTCCCAGCGGGCAAAAGGGCCATGCGGAAAAAAGTGTCCAAACCAGAAATGCAGGACCGGCCATGGAGAAATGGGAGCCTTGCTAGGCTGATGGGTGGGATGTAAATTGCCAACAGCCACTCTGGAGAAGTGTACGGTGTGTTCTGAAACATCTAAAAAACACAGCTTGGAGAGCATAGGGCACTTCCACTCATGGGCGTATAAATTGGGAAAACTAAAAATCAGCAAGACACAGGCACCCCAAAGTTTAGGGCTGCTCTGTTGACAAGAACCCCCACTTCATTACACCTTAAATATCCTAGGAAAGAGAAAAATGGATAAAGAAGTGGTGGTCCTCATGTACAATGGAATATCACTCAGCCATGAAATCCACGTCATAAGGCTAGTAGCAGCACGATGAGTGGATTTAGGTACGACGATTCTAAGTGAAATAAGTCACACAGAAAAAGACACTTATCATAAGATATCACTTAGAGAGGGAATGTAAAAACCGCTACACTTGAACTGAATTACAAAACAGAACAGAGTCACACGTTCAGAAAACACACTATGGCTGCTGAACGGGAAAGGTGAGGTGGGGTGATGCATAAAACAAGGGTTTCAAATTAGCTCAGATACCGTTCCATAAACCCAATATGTAAGAGACAAGACCTATTCCTTTTTCAGTGAACTGGACTCAACACCCCCTATTCACCGCACAAGAATATATCTGACTAGTAAGAATCTTCAAACCTATGTATTGATATCTCTCTGTAAGTGAGTCAAGGGGGTGTAAAGCGGCATAAACACAGCCGTGAAAAGCAGCTAAACCCCATTATAAAAATAAATTACTTTTCAAAACCCGTGACACAAAGGCAGTGAAAGAGAGAGAAATTCTTACAAAATTCGTTCAGGGGCTGTGATGCAACCTGGATTGACCATATCTAGACCCACAGCTGATTGAGACATAAGGGTGGACACTCTTGGGGCTGAGAGGTTCGGTGAGGTTGGGTGAGCCAACGCAGACCCTTTCAAGTAATACTGCATGGTACCCATCCCATGGGTCCCAAATCTCCAGGTTCAAGGGCATCTTCCTACGTCGAAAACAGGCATGAGAAACCCAGAAGATGGTACACCGTGTGATCGGGAAAGGTTTCTAAAACGCACCTCATTTCTCATCTCCTTTGCTCGGGTTCGCCATTCCAGCCGATTTACTAGCCATCTCCCTCCTTGGAGAATCAGCACCTTTAACCTCCTGTTCCGTACAGGTTGCAATTTGTCCTGAGGATGAACGGGAAGAGGGGGAACCAATGAGAGACTAGCTCTAGGGGTTGGGACAGGCACAGGTCACTCTATTTTCCCATCAGGAAGAAGAATTAAGCACAAGCTCAGCCTGCCCCCCAGAACCAGAAGAGGGCCTGAAGCAATCCTGCGCTTTTGCGGCCAGCTCCCAAAAAAGCGAGTTGAAAAATGGAGCTCAGGGGCACTGCAATTCACAAACCTGCAGAGTTTTAAATGATACCTCTCGTCCACAAATATATTAAGGGAAGGCAACGAAGAGGCTTTGAAAGCAAGGCAGAATTGCAGGAAACAGATTTCAGGAGGTAGATTCGAATCGCCTTGAAAGCACATGAAAAGCGGCAAAACGTGGACAATGATGCCCTTGGCCAAAAAGGGCGTATGCGTTTTTTCCTGAATATATTCAGGAAAAAACGCATACGCCCTTTTTGGCCAACCAAGCAACCTGGAAAGGCCAATCAGCGCTCCAAAGAAGTCTTGCTTCCCAGCGGGCAAAAGGGCCATGCGGAAAAAAGTGTCCAAACCAGAAATGCAGGACCGGCCATGGAGAAATGGGAGCCTTGCTACGCTGATGGGTGGGATGTAAATTGCCAACAGCCACTCTGGAGAAGTGTACGGTGTGTTCTGAAACATCTAAAAAACACAGCTTGGAGAGCATAGGGCACTTCCACTCATGGGCGTATAAATTGGGAAAACTAAAAATCAGCAAGACACAGGCACCCCAAAGTTTAGGGCTGCTCTGTTGACAAGAACCCCCACTTCATTACACCTTAAATATCCTAGGAAAGAGAAAAATGGATAAAGAAGTGGTGGTCCTCATGTACAATGGAATATCACTCAGCCAGGAAATCCACGTCATAAGGCTAGTAGCAGCACGATGAGTGGATTTAGGTACGACGATTCTAAGTGAAATAAGTCACACAGAAAAAGACACTTATCATAAGATATCACTTAGAGAGGGAATGTAAAAACCGCTACACTTGAACTGAATTACAAAACAGAACAGAGTCACACGTTCAGAAAACACACTATGGCTGCTGAACGGGAAAGGTGAGGTGGGGTGATGCATAAAACAAGGGTTTCAAATTAGCTCAGATACCGTTCCATAAACCCAATATGTAAGAGACAAGACCTATTCCTTTTTCAGTGAACTGGACTCAACACCCCCTATTCACCGCACAAGAATATATCTGACTAGTAAGAATCTTCAAACCTATGTATTGATATCTCTCTGTAAGTGAGTCAAGGGGGTGTAAAGCGGCATAAACACAGCCGTGAAAAGCAGCTAAACCCCATTATAAAAATAAATTACTTTTCAAAACCCGTGACACAAAGGCAGTGAAAGAGAGAGAAATTCTTACAAAATTCGTTCAGGGGCTGTGATGCAACCTGGATTGACCATATCTAGACCCACAGCTGATTGAGACATAAGGGTGGACACTCTTGGGGCTGAGAGGTTCGGTGAGGTTGGGTGAGCCAACGCAGACCCTTTCAAGTAATACTGCATGGTACCCATCCCATGGGTCCCAAATCTCCAGGTTCAAGGGCATCTTCCTACGTCGAAAACAGGCATGAGAAACCCAGAAGATGGTACACCGTGTGATCGGGAAAGGTTTCTAAAACGCACCTCATTTCTCATCTCCTTTGCTCGGGTTCGCCATTCCAGCCGATTTACTAGCCATCTCCCTCCTTGGAGAATCAGCACCTTTAACCTCCTGTTCCGTACAGGTTGCAATTTGTCCTGAGGATGAACGGGAAGAGGGGGAACCAATGAGAGACTAGCTCTAGGGGTTGGGACAGGCACAGGTCACTCTATTTTCCCATCAGGAAGAAGAATTAAGCACAAGCTCAGCCTGCCCCCCAGAACCAGAAGAGGGCCTGAAGCAATCCTGCGCTTTTGCGGCCAGCTCCCAAAAAAGCGAGTTGAAAAATGGAGCTCAGGGGCACTGCAATTCACAAACCTGCAGAGTTTTAAATGATACCTCTCGTCCACAAATATATTAAGGGAAGGCAACGAAGAGGCTTTGAAAGCAAGGCAGAATTGCAGGAAACAGATTTCAGGAGGTAGATTCGAATCGCCTTGAAAGCACATGAAAAGCGGCAAAACGTGGACAATGATGCCCTTGGCCAAAAAGGGCGTATGCGTTTTTTCCTGAATATATTCAGGAAAAAACGCATATGCCCTTTTTGGCCAACCAAGCAACCTGGAAAGGCCAATCAGCGCTCCAAAGAAGTCTCGCTTCCCAGCGGGCAAAAGGGCCATGCGGAAAAAAGTGTCCAAACCAGAAATGCAGGACCGGCCATGGAGAAATGGGAGCCTTGCTACGCTGATGGGTGGGATGTAAATTGCCAACAGCCACTCTGGAGAAGTGTACGGTGTGTTCTGAAACATCTAAAAAACACAGCTTGGAGAGCATAGGGCACTTCCACTCATGGGCGTATAAATTGGGAAAACTAAAAATCAGCAAGACACAGGCACCCCAAAGTTTAGGGCTGCTCTGTTGACAAGAACCCCCACTTCATTACACCTTAAATATCCTAGGAAAGAGAAAAATGGATAAAGAAGTTGTGGTCCTCATGTACAATGGAATATCACTCAGCCAGGAAATCCACGTCATAAGGCTAGTAGCAGCACGATGAGTGGATTTAGGTACGACGATTCTAAGTGAAATAAGTCACAGAGAAAGACACTTATCATAAGATATCACTTAGAGAGGGAATGTAAAAACCGCTACACTTGAACTGAATTACAAAACAGAATAGAGTCACACGTTCAGAAAACACACTATGGCTGCTGAACGGGAAAGGTGAGGTGGGGTGATGCATAAAACAAGGGTTTCAAATTAGCTCAGATACCGTTCCATAAACCCAATATGTAAGAGACAAGACCTATTCCTTTTTCAGTGAACTGGACTCAACACCCCCTATTCACCGCACAAGAATATATCTGACTAGGAAGAATCTTCAAACCTATGTATTGATATCTCTCTGTAAGTGAGTCAAGGGGGTGTAAAGCGGCATAAACACAGCCGTGAAAAGCAGCTAAACCCCATTATAAAAATAAATTACTTTTCAAAACCCGTGACACAAAGGCAGTGAAAGAGAGAGAAATTCTTACAAAATTCGTTCAGGGGCTGTGATGCAACCTGGATTGACCATATCTAGACCCACAGCTGATTGAGACATAAGGGTGGACACTCTTGGGGCTGAGAGGTTCGGTGAGGTTGGGTGAGCCAACGCAGACCCTTTCAAGTAATACTGCATGGTACCCATCCCATGGGTCCCAAATCTCCAGGTTCAAGGGCATCTTCCTACGTCGAAAACAGGCATGAGAAACCCAGAAGATGGTACACCGTGTGATCGGGAAAGGTTTCTAAAACGCACCTCATTTCTCATCTCCTTTGCTCGGGTTCGCCATTCCAGCCGATTTACTAGCCATCTCCCTCCTTGGAGAATCAGCACCTTTAACCTCCTGTTCCGTACAGGTTGCAATTTGTCCTGAGGATGAACGGGAAGAGGGGGAACCAATGAGAGACTAGCTCTAGGGGTTGGGACAGGCACAGGTCACTCTATTTTCCCATCAGGAAGAAGAATTAAGCACAAGCTCAGCCTGCCCCCCAGAACCAGAAGAGGGCCTGAAGCAATCCTGCGCTTTTGCGGCCAGCTCCCAAAAAAGCGAGTTGAAAAATGGAGCTCAGGGGCACTGCAATTCACAAACCTGCAGAGTTTTAAATGATACCTCTCGTCCACAAATATATTAATGGAAGGCAACGAAGAGGCTTTGAAAGCAAGGCAGAATTGCAGGAAACAGATTTCAGGAGGTAGATTCGAATCGCCTTGAAAGCACATGAAAAGCGGCAAAACGTGGACAATGATGCCCTTGGCCAAAAAGGGCGTATGCGTTTTTTCCTGAATATATTCAGGAAAAAACGCATACGCCCTTTTTGGCCAACCAAGCAACCTGGAAAGGCCAATCAGCGTTCCAAAGAAGTCTCGCTTCCCAGCGGGCAAAAGGGCCATGCGGAAAAAAGTGTCCAAACCAGAAATGCAGGACCGGCCATGGAGAAATGGGAGCCTTGCTACGCTGATGGGTGGGATGTAAATTGCCAACAGCCACTCTGGAGAAGTGTACGGTGTGTTCTGAAACATCTAAAAAACACAGCTTGGAGAGCATAGGGCACTTCCACTCATGGGCGTATAAATTGGGAAAACTAAAAATCAGCAAGACACAGGCACCCCAAAGTTTAGGGCTGCTCTGTTGACAAGAACCCCCACTTCATTACACCTTAAATATCCTAGGAAAGAGAAAAATGGATAAAGAAGTTGTGGTCCTCATGTACAATGGAATATCACTCAGCCAGGAAATCCACGTCATAAGGCTAGTAGCAGCACGATGAGTGGATTTAGGTACGACGATTCTAAGTGAAATAAGTCACACAGAAAAAGACACTTATCATAAGATATCACTTAGAGAGGGAATGTAAAAACCGCTACACTTGAACTGAATTACAAAACAGAACAGAGTCACACGTTCAGAAAACACACTATGGCTGCTGAACGGGAAAGGTGAGGTGGGGTGATGCATAAAACAAGGGTTTCAAATTAGCTCAGATACCGTTCCATAAACCCAATATGTAAGAGACAAGACCTATTCCTTTTTCAGTGAACTGGACTCAACACCCCCTATTCACCGCACAAGAATATATCTGACTAGTAAGAATCTTCAAACCTATGTATTGATATCTCTCTGTAAGTGAGTCAAGGGGGTGTAAAGAGGCATAAACACAGCCGTGAAAAGCAGCTAAACCCCATTATAAAAATAAATTACTTTTCAAAACCCGTGACACAAAGGCAGTGAAAGAGAGAGAAATTCTTACAAAATTCGTTCAGGGGCTGTGATGCAACCTGGATTGACCATATCTAGACCCACAGCTGATTGAGACATAAGGGTGGACACTCTTGGGGCTGAGAGGTTCGGTGAGGTTGGGTGAGCCAACGCAGACCCTTTCAAGTAATACTGCATGGTACCCATCCCATGGGTCCCAAATCTCCAGGTTCAAGGGCATCTTCCTACGTCGAAAACAGGCATGAGAAACCCAGAAGATGGTACACCGTGTGATCGGGAAAGGTTTCTAAAACGCACCTCATTTCTCATCTCCTTTGCTCGGGTTCGCCATTCCAGCCGATTTACTAGCCATCTCCCTCCTTGGAGAATCAGCACCTTTAACCTCCTGTTCCGTACAGGTTGCAATTTGTCCTGAGGATGAACGGGAAGAGGGGGAACCAATGAGAGACTAGCTCTAGGGGTTGGGACAGGCACAGGTCACTCTATTTTCCCATCAGGAAGAAGAATTAAGCACAAGCTCAGCCTGCCCCCCAGAACCAGAAGAGGGCCTGAAGCAATCCTGCGCTTTTGCGGCCAGCTCCCAAAAAAGCGAGTTGAAAAATGGAGCTCAGGGGCACTGCAATTCACAAACCTGCAGAGTTTTAAATGATACCTCTCGTCCACAAATATATTAAGGGAAGGCAACGAAGAGGCTTTGAAAGCAAGGCAGAATTGCAGGAAACAGATTTCAGGAGGTAGATTCGAATCGCCTTGAAAGCACATGAAAAGCGGCAAAATGTGGACAATGATGCCCTTGGCCAAAAAGGGCGTATGCGTTTTTTCCTGAATATATTCAGGAAAAAACGCATACGCCCTTTTTGGCCAACCAAGCAACCTGGAAAGGCCAATCAGCGTTCCAAAGAAGTCTCGCTTCCCAGCGGGCAAAAGGGCCATGCGGAAAAAAGTGTCCAAACCAGAAATGCAGGACCGGCCATGGAGAAATGGGAGCCTTGCTACGCTGATGGGTGGGATGTAAATTGCCAACAGCCACTCTGGAGAAGTGTACGGTGTGTTCTGAAACATCTAAAAAACACAGCTTGGAGAGCATAGGGCACTTCCACTCATGGGCGTATAAATTGGGAAAACTAAAAATCAGCAAGACACAGGCACCCCAAAGTTTAGGGCTGCTCTGTTGACAAGAACCCCCACTTCATTACACCTTAAATATCCTAGGAAAGAGAAAAATGGATAAAGAAGTTGTGGTCCTCATGTACAATGGAATATCACTCAGCCAGGAAATCCACGTCATAAGGCTAGTAGCAGCACGATGAGTGGATTTAGGTACGACGATTCTAAGTGAAATAAGTCACACAGAAAAAGACACTTATCATAAGATATCACTTAGAGAGGGAATGTAAAAACCGCTACACTTGAACTGAATTACAAAACAGAACAGAGTCACACGTTCAGAAAACACACTATGGCTGCTGAACGGGAAAGGTGAGGTGGGGTGATGCATAAAACAAGGGTTTCAAATTAGCTCAGATACTGTTCCATAAACCCAATATGTAAGAGACAAGACCTATTCCTTTTTCAGTGAACTGGACTCAACACCCCCTATTCACCGCACAAGAATATATCTGACTAGTAAGAATCTTCAAACCTATGTATTGATATCTCTCCGTAAGTGAGTCAAGGGGGTGTAAAGCGGCATAAACACAGCCGTGAAAAGCAGCTAAACCCCATTATAAAAATAAATTACTTTTCAAAACCCGTGAAACAAAGACAGTGAAAGAGAGAGAAATTCTTACAAAATTCGTTCAGGGGCTGTGATGCAACCTGGATTGACCATATCTAGACCCACAGCTGATTGAGACATAAGGGTGGACACTCTTGGGGCTGAGAGGTTCGGTGAGGTTGGGTGAGCCAACGCAGACCCTTTCAAGTAATACTGCATGGTACCCATTCCATGGGTCCCAAATCTCCAGGTTCAAGGGCATCTTCCTACGTCGAAAACAGGCATGAGAAACCCAGAAGATGGTACACCGTGTGATCGGGAAAGGTTTCTAAAACGCACCTCATTTCTCATCTCCTTTGCTCGGGTTCGCCATTCCAGCCGATTTACTAGCCATCTCCCTCCTTGGAGAATCAGCACCTTTAACCTCCTGTTCCGTACAGGTTGCAATTTGTCCTGAGGATGAACGGGAAGAGGGGGAACCAATGAGAGACTAGCTCTAGGGGTTGGGACAGGCACAGGTCACTCTATTTTCCCATCAGGAAGAAGAATTAAGCACAAGCTCAGCCTGCCCCCCAGAACCAGAAGAGGGCCTGAAGCAATCCTGCGCTTTTGCGGCCAGCTCCCAAAAAAGCGAGTTGAAAAATGGAGCTCAGGGGCACTGCAATTCACAAACCTGCAGAGTTTTAAATGATACCTCTCGTCCACAAATATATTAAGGGAAGGCAACGAAGAGGCTTTGAAAGCAAGGCAGAATTGCAGGAAACAGATTTCAGGAGGTAGATTCGAATCGCCTTGAAAGCACATGAAAAGCGGCAAAACGTGGACAATGATGCCCTTGGCCAAAAAGGGCGTATGCGTTTTTTCCTGAATATATTCAGGAAAAAACGCATACGCCCTTTTTGGCCAACCAAGCAACCTGGAAAGGCCAATCAGCGTTCCAAAGAAGTCTCGCTTCCCAGCGGGCAAAAGGGCCATGCGGAAAAAACTGTCCAAACCAGAAATGCAGGACCGGCCATGGAGAAATGGGAGCCTTGCTACGCTGATGGGTGGGATGTAAATTGCCAACAGCCACTCTGGAGAAGTGTACGGTGTGTTCTGAAACATCTAAAAAACACAGCTTGGAGAGCATAGGGCACTTCCACTCATGGGCGTATAAATTGGGAAAACTAAAAATCAGCAAGACACAGGCACCCCAAAGTTTAGGGCTGCTCTGTTGACAAGAACCCCCACTTCATTACACCTTAAATATCCTAGGAAAGAGAAAAATGGATAAAGAAGTTGTGGTCCTCATGTACAATGGAATATCACTCAGCCAGGAAATCCACGTCATAAGGCTAGTAGCAGCACGATGAGTGGATTTAGGTACGACGATTCTAAGTGAAATAAGTCACACAGAAAAAGACACTTATCATAAGATATCACTTAGAGAGGGAATGTAAAAACCGCTACACTTGAACTGAATTACAAAACAGAACAGAGTCACACGTTCAGAAAACACACTATGGCTGCTGAACGGGAAAGGTGAGGTGGGGTGATGCATAAAACAAGGGTTTCAAATTAGCTCAGATACCGTTCCATAAACCCAATATGTAAGAGACAAGACCTATTCCTTTTTCAGTGAACTGGACTCAACACCCCCTATTCACCGCAGAAGAATATATCTGACTAGTAAGAATCTTCAAACCTATGTATTGATATCTCTCTGTAAGTGAGTCAAGGGGGTGTAAAGCGGCATAAACACAGCCGTGAAAAGCAGCTAAACCCCATTATAAAAATAAATTACTTTTCAAAACCCGTGAAACAAAGGCAGTGAAAGAGAGAGAAATTCTTACAAAATTCGTTCAGGGGCTGTGATGCAACCTGGATTGACCATATCTAGACCCACAGCTGATTGAGACATAAGGGTGGACACTCTTGGGGCTGAGAGGTTCGGTGAGGTTGGGTGAGCCAACGCAGACCCTTTCAAGTAATACTGCATGGTACCCATCCCATGGGTCCCAAATCTCCAGGTTCAAGGGCATCTTCCTACGTCGAAAACAGGCATGAGAAACCCAGAAGATGGTACACCGTGTGATCGGGAAAGGTTTCTAAAACGCACCTCATTTCTCATCTCCTTTGCTCGGGTTCGCCATTCCAGCCGATTTACTAGCCATCTCCCTCCTTGGAGAATCAGCACCTTTAACCTCCTGTTCCGTACAGGTTGCAATTTGTCCTGAGGATGAACGGGAAGAGGGGGAACCAATGAGAGACTAGCTCTAGGGGTTGGGACAGGCACAGGTCACTCTATTTTCCCATCAGGAAGAAGAATTAAGCACAAGCTCAGCCTGCCCCCCAGAACCAGAAGAGGGCCTGAAGCAATCCTGCGCTTTTGCGGCCAGCTCCCAAAAAAGCGAGTTGAAAAATGGAGCTCAGGGGCACTGCAATTCACAAACCTGCAGAGTTTTAAATGATACCTCTCGTCCACAAATATATTAATGGAAGGCAACGAAGAGGCTTTGAAAGCAAGGCAGAATTGCAGGAAACAGATTTCAGGAGGTAGATTCGAATCGCCTTGAAAGCACATGAAAAGCGGCAAAACGTGGACAATGATGCCCTTGGCCAAAAAGGGCGTATGCGTTTTTTCCTGAATATATTCAGGAAAAAACGCATACGCCCTTTTTGGCCAACCAAGCAACCTGGAAAGGCCAATCAGCGTTCCAAAGAAGTCTCGCTTCCCAGCGGGCAAAAGGGCCATGCGGAAAAAAGTGTCCAAACCAGAAATGCAGGACCGGCCATGGAGAAATGGGAGCCTTGCTAGGCTGATGGGTGGGATGTAAATTGCCAACAGCCACTCTGGAGAAGTGTACGGTGTGTTCTGAAACATCTAAAAAACACAGCTTGGAGAGCATAGGGCACTTCCACTCATGGGCGTATAAATTGGGAAAACTAAAAATCAGCAAGACACAGGCACCCCAAAGTTTAGGGCTGCTCTGTTGACAAGAACCCCCACTTCATTACACCTTAAATATCCTAGGAAAGAGAAAAATGGATAAAGAAGTTGTGGTCCTCATGTACAATGGAATATCACTCAGCCAGGAAATCCACGTCATAAGGCTAGTAGCAGCACGATGAGTGGATTTAGGTACGACGATTCTAAGTGAAATAAGTCACACAGAAAAAGACACTTATCATAAGATATCACTTAGAGAGGGAATGTAAAAACCGCTACACTTGAACTGAATTACAAAACAGAACAGAGTCACACGTTCAGAAAACACACTATGGCTGCTGAACGGGAAAGGTGAGGTGGGGTGATGCATAAAACAAGGGTTTCAAATTAGCTCAGATACCGTTCCATAAACCCAATATGTAAGAGACAAGACCTATTCCTTTTTCAGTGAACTGGACTCAACACCCCCTATTCACCGCACAAGAATATATCTGACTAGTAAGAATCTTCAAACCTATGTATTGATATCTCTCTGTAAGTGAGTCAAGGGGGTGTAAAGAGGCATAAACACAGCCGTGAAAAGCAGCTAAACCCCATTATAAAAATAAATTACTTTTCAAAACCCGTGACACAAAGGCAGTGAAAGAGAGAGAAATTCTTACAAAATTCGTTCAGGGGCTGTGATGCAACCTGGATTGACCATATCTAGACCCACAGCTGATTGAGACATAAGGGTGGACACTCTTGGGGCTGAGAGGTTCGGTGAGGTTGGGTGAGCCAACGCAGACCCTTTCAAGTAATACTGCATGGTACCCATCCCATGGGTCCCAAATCTCCAGGTTCAAGGGCATCTTCCTACGTCGAAAACAGGCATGAGAAACCCAGAAGATGGTACACCGTGTGATCGGGAAAGGTTTCTAAAACGCACCTCATTTCTCATCTCCTTTGCTCGGGTTCGCCATTCCAACCGATTTACTAGCCATCTCCCTCCTTGGAGAATCAGCACCTTTAACCTACTGTTCCGTACAGGTTGCAATTTGTCCTGAGGATGAACGGGAAGAGGGGGAACCAATGAGAGACTAGCTCTAGGTGTTGGGACAGGCACAGGTCACTCTATTTTCCCATCAGGAAGAAGAATTAAGCACAAGCTCAGCCTGCCCCCCAGAACCAGAAGAGGGCCTGAAGCAATCCTGCGCTTTTGCGGCCAGCTCCCAAAAAAGCGAGTTGAAAAATGGAGCTCAGGGGCACTGCAATTCACAAACCTGCAGAGTTTTAAATGATACCTCTCGTCCACAAATATATTAAGGGAAGGCAACGAAGAGGCTTTGAAAGCAAGGCAGAATTGCAGGAAACAGATTTCAGGAGGTAGATTCGAATCGCCTTGAAAGCACATGAAAAGCGGCAAAACGTGGACAATGATGCCCTTGGCCAAAAAGGGCGTATGCGTTTTTTCCTGAATATATTCAGGAAAAAACGCATACGCCCTTTTTGGCCAACCAAGCAACCTGGAAAGGCCAATCAGCGCTCCAAAGAAGTCTCGCTTCCCAGCGGGCAAAAGGGCCATGCGGAAAAAAGTGTCCAAACCAGAAATGCAGGACCGGCCATGGAGAAATGGGAGCCTTGCTAGGCTGATGGGTGGGATGTAAATTGCCAACAGCCACTCTGGAGAAGTGTACGGTGTGTTCTGAAATATCTAAAAAACACAGCTTGGAGAGCATAGGGCACTTCCACTCATGGGCGTATAAATTGGGAAAACTAAAAATCAGCAAGACACAGGCACCCCAAAGTTTAGGGCTGCTCTGTTGACAAGAACCCCCACTTCATTACACCTTAAATATCCTAGGAAAGCGAAAAATGAATAAAGAAGATGTGGTCCTCATGTACAATGGAATATCACTCAGCCATGAAATCCACGTCATAATGCTAGTAGCAGCACGATGAGTGGATTTAGGTACGACGATTCTAAGTGAAATAAGTCACACAGAAAAAGACACTTATCATAAGATATCACTTAGAGAGGGAATGTAAAAACCGCTACACTTGAACTGAATTACAAAACAGAACAGAGTCACACGTTTAGGAAACACACTATGGCTGCTGAACGGGAAAGGTGAGGTGGGGTGATGCATAAAACAAGGGTTTCAAATTAGCTCAGATACCGTTCCATAAACCCAATATGTAAGAGACAAGACCTATTCCTTTTTCAGTGAACTGGACTCAACACCCCCTATTCACCGCACAAGAATATATCTGACTAGGAAGAATCTTCAAACCTATGTATTGATATCTCTCTGTAAGTGAGTCAAGGGGGTGTAAAGCGGCATAAACACAGCCGTGAAAAGCAGCTAAACCCCATTATAAAAATAAATTACTTTTCAAAACCCGTGAAACAAAGGCAGTGAAAGAGAGAGAAATTCTTACAAAATTCGTTCAGGGGCTGTGATGCAACCTGGATTGACCATATCTAGACCCGCAGCTGATTGAGACATAAGGGTGGACACTCTTGGGGCTGAGAGGTTCGGTGAGGTTGGGTGAGCCAACGTAGACCCTTTCAAGTAATACTGCATGGTACCCATCCCATGGGTCCCAAATCTCCAGGTTCAAGGGCATCTTCCTACGTCGAAAACAGGCATGAGAAACCCAGAAGATGGTACACCGTGTGATCGGGAAAGGTTTCTAAAACGCACCTCATTTCTCATCTCCTTTGCTCGGGTTCGCCATTCCAACCGATTTACTAGCCATCTCCCTCCTTGGAGAATCAGCACCTTTAACCTACTGTTCCGTACAGGTTGCAATTTGTCCTGAGGATGAACGGGAAGAGGGGGAACCAATGAGAGACTAGCTCTAGGGGTTGGGACAGGCACAGGTCACTCTATTTTCCCATCAGGAAGAAGAATTAAGCACAAGCTCAGCCTGCCCCCCAGAACCAGAAGAGGGCCTGAAGCAATCCTGCGCTTTTGCGGCCAGCTCCCAAAAAAGCGAGTTGAAAAATGGAGCTCAGGGGCACTGCAATTCACAAACCTGCAGAGTTTTAAATGATACCTCTCGTCCACAAATATATTAAGGGAAGGCAACGAAGAGGCTTTGAAAGCAAGGCAGAATTGCAGGAAACAGATTTCAGGAGGTAGATTCGAATCGCCTTGAAAGCACATGAAAAGCGGCAAAACGTGGACAATGATGCCCTTGGCCAAAAAGGGCGTATGCGTTTTTTCCTGAATATATTCAGGAAAAAACGCATACGCCCTTTTTGGCCAACCAAGCAACCTGGAAAGGCCAATCAGCGCTCCAAAGAAGTCTCGCTTCCCAGCGGGCAAAAGGGCCATGCGGAAAAAAGTGTCCAAACCAGAAATGCAGGACCGGCCATGGAGAAATGGGAGCCTTGCTAGGCTGATGGGTGGGATGTAAATTGCCAACAGCCACTCTGGAGAAGTGTACGGTGTGTTCTGAAACATCTAAAAAACACAGCTTGGAGAGCATAGGGCACTTCCACTCATGGGCGTATAAATTGGGAAAACTAAAAATCAGCAAGACACAGGCACCCCAAAGTTTAGGGCTGCTCTGTTGACAAGAACCCCCACTTCATTACACCTTAAATATCCTAGGAAAGCGAAAAATGAATAAAGAAGTTGTGGTCCTCATGTACAATGGAATATCACTCAGCCAGGAAATCCACGTCATAAGGCTAGTAGCAGCACGATGAGTGGATTTAGGTACGACGATTCTAAGTGAAATAAGTCACACAGAGAAAGACACTTATCATAAGATATCACTTAGAGAGGGAATGTAAAAACCGCTACACTTGAACTGAATTACAAAACAGAACAGAGTCACACGTTCAGAAAACACACTATGGCTGCTGAACGGGAAAGGTGAGGTGGGGTGATGCATAAAACAAGGGTTTCAAATTAGCTCAGATACCGTTCCATAAACCCAATTGTAAGAGACAAGACCTATTCCTTTTTCAGTGAACTGGACTCAACACCCCCTATTCACCACACAAGAATATATCTGACTAGTAAGAATCTTCAAACCTATGTATTGATATCTCTCTGTAAGTGAGTCAAGGGGGTGTAAAGCGGCATAAACACAGCCGTGAAAAGCAGCTAAACCCCATTATAAAAATAAATTACTTTTCAAAACCCGTGAAACAAAGGCAGTGAAAGAGAGAGAAATTCTTACAAAATTCGTTCAGGGGCTGTGATGCAACCTGGATTGACCATATCTAGACCCGCAGCTGATTGAGACATAAGGGTGGACACTCTTGGGGCTGAGAGGTTCGGTGAGGTTGGGTGAGCCAACGTAGACCCTTTCAAGTAATACTGCATGGTACCCATCCCATGGGTCCCAAATCTCCAGGTTCAAGGGCATCTTCCTACGTCGAAAACAGGCATGAGAAACCCAGAAGATGGTACACCGTGTGATCGGGAAAGGTTTCTAAAACGCACCTCATTTCTCATCTCCTTTGCTCGGGTTCGCCATTCCAACCGATTTACTAGCCATCTCCCTCCTTGGAGAATCAGCACCTTTAACCTACTGTTCCGTACAGGTTGCAATTTGTCCTGAGGATGAACGGGAAGAGGGGGAACCAATGAGAGACTAGCTCTAGGTGTTGGGACAGGCACAGGTCACTCTATTTTCCCATCAGGAAGAAGAATTAAGCACAAGCTCAGCCTGCCCCCCAGAACCAGAAGAGGGCCTGAAGCAATCCTGCGCTTTTGCGGCCAGCTCCCAAAAAAGCGAGTTGAAAAATGGAGCTCAGGGGCACTGCAATTCACAAACCTGCAGAGTTTTAAATGATACCTCTCGTCCACAAATATATTAAGGGAAGGCAACGAAGAGGCTTGGAAAGCAAGGCAGAATTGCAGGAAACAGATTTCAGGAGGTAGATTCGAATCGCCTTGAAAGCACATGAAAAGCGGCAAAACGTGGACAATGATGCCCTTGGCCAAAAAGGGCGTATGCGTTTTTTCCTGAATATATTCAGGAAAAAACGCATACGCCCTTTTTGGCCAACCAAGCAACCTGGAAAGGCCAATCAGCGCTCCAAAGAAGTCTCGCTTCCCAGCGGGCAAAAGGGCCATGCGGAAAAAAGTGTCCAAACCAGAAATGCAGGACCGGCCATGGAGAAATGGGAGCCTTGCTACGCTGATGGGTGGGATGTAAATTGCCAACAGCCACTCTGGAGAAGTGTACGGTGTGTTCTGAAACATCTAAAAAACACAGCTTGGAGAGCATAGGGCACTTCCACTCATGGGCGTATAAATTGGGAAAACTAAAAATCAGCAAGACACAGGCACCCCAAAATTTAGGGCTGCTCTGTTGACAAGAACCCCCACTTCATTACACCTTAAATATCCTAGGAAAGAGAAAAATGGATAAAGAAGTTGTGGTCCTCATGTACAATGGAATATCACTCAGCCAGGAAATCCACGTCATAAGGCTAGTAGCAGCACGATGAGTGGATTTAGGTACGACGATTCTAAGTGAAATAAGTCACACAGAAAAAGACACTTATCATAAGATATCACTTAGAGAGGGAATGTAAAAACCGCTACACTTGAACTGAATTACAAAACAGAACAGAGTCACACGTTCAGAAAACACACTATGGCTGCTGAACGGGAAAGGTGAGGTGGGGTGATGCATAAAACAAGGGTTTCAAATTAGCTCAGATACCGTTCCATAAACCCAATATGTAAGAGACAAGACCTATTCCTTTTTCAGTGAACAGGACTCAACACCCCCTATTCACCGCACAAGAATATATCTGACTAGTAAGAATCTTCAAACCTATGTATTGATATCTCTCTGTAAGTGAGTCAAGGGGGTGTAAAGCGGCATAAACACAGCCGTGAAAAGCAGCTAAACCCCATTATAAAAATAAATTACTTTTCAAAACCCGTGAAACAAAGGCAGTGAAAGAGAGAGAAATTCTTACAAAATTCGTTCAGGGGCTGTGATGCAACCTGGATTGACCATATCTAGACCCACAGCTGATTGAGACATAAGGGTGGACACTCTTGGGGCTGAGAGGTTCGGTGAGGTTGGGTGAGCCAACGCAGACCCTTTCAAGTAATACTGCATGGTACCCATCCCATGGGTCCCAAATCTCCAGGTTCAAGGGCATCTTCCTACGTCGAAAACAGGCATGAGAAACCCAGAAGATGGTACACCGTGTGATCGGGAAAGGTTTCTAAAACGCACCTCATTTCTCATCTCCTTTGCTCGGGTTCGCCATTCCAGCCGATTTACTAGCCATCTCCCTCCTTGGAGAATCAGCACCTTTAACCTCCTGTTCCATACAGGTTGCAATTTGTCCTGAGGATGAACGGGAAGAGGGGGAACCAATGAGAGACTAGCTCTAGGTGTTGGGACAGGCACAGGTCACTCTATTTTCCCATCAGGAAGAAGAATTAAGCACAAGCTCAGCCTGCCCCCCAGAACCAGAAGAGGGCCTGAAGCAATCCTGCGCTTTTGCGGCCAGCTCCCAAAAAAGCGAGTTGAAAAATGGAGCTCAGGGGCACTGCAATTCACAAACCTGCAGAGTTTTAAATGATACCTCTCGTCCACAAATATATTAAGGGAAGGCAACGAAGAGGCTTGGAAAGCAAGGCAGAATTGCAGGAAACAGATTTCAGGAGGTAGATTCGAATCGCCTTGAAAGCACATGAAAAGCGGCAAAACGTGGACAATGATGCCCTTGGCCAAAAAGGGCGTATGCGTTTTTTCCTGAATATATTCAGGAAAAAACGCATACGCCCTTTTTGGCCAACCAAGCAACCTGGAAAGGCCAATCAGCGCTCCAAAGAAGTCTCGCTTCCCAGCGGGCAAAAGGGC
Organism: Balaenoptera acutorostrata; assembly: GCF_949987535.1. Taxonomy (NCBI): domain Eukaryota; kingdom Metazoa; phylum Chordata; class Mammalia; order Artiodactyla; family Balaenopteridae; genus Balaenoptera; species Balaenoptera acutorostrata. The sequence goes on along the minus strand of NW_026645944.1, from coordinate 183,565 downwards.
CATGCGGAAAAAAGTGTCCAAACCAGAAATGCAGGACCGGCCATGGAGAAATGGGAGCCTTGCTACGCTGATGGGTGGGATGTAAATTGCCAACAGCCACTCTGGAGAAGTGTACGGTGTGTTCTGAAATATCTAAAAAACACAGCTTGGAGAGCATAGGGCACTTCCACTCATGGGCGTATAAATTGGGAAAACTAAAAATCAGCAAGACACAGGCACCCCAAAGTTTAGGGCTGCTCTGTTGACAAGAACCCCCACTTCATTACACCTTAAATATCCTAGGAAAGCGAAAAATGAATAAAGAAGATGTGGTCCTCATGTACAATGGAATATCACTCAGCCATGAAATCCACGTCATAATGCTAGTAGCAGCACGATGAGTGGATTTAGGTACGACGATTCTAAGTGAAATAAGTCACACAGAAAAAGACACTTATCATAAGATATCACTTAGAGAGGGAATGTAAAAACCGCTACACTTGAACTGAATTACAAAACAGAACAGAGTCACACGTTTAGGAAACACACTATGGCTGCTGAACGGGAAAGGTGAGGTGGGGTGATGCATAAAACAAGGGTTTCAAATTAGCTCAGATACCGTTCCATAAACCCAATATGTAAGAGACAAGACCTATTCCTTTTTCAGTGAACTGGACTCAACACCCCCTATTCACCGCACAAGAATATATCTGACTAGGAAGAATCTTCAAACCTATGTATTGATATCTCTCTGTAAGTGAGTCAAGGGGGTGTAAAGCGGCATAAACACAGCCGTGAAAAGCAGCTAAACCCCATTATAAAAATAAATTACTTTTCAAAACCCGTGACACAAAGGCAGTGAAAGAGAGAGAAATTCTTACAAAATTCGTTCAGGGGCCGTGATGCAACCTGGATTGACCATATCTAGACCCACAGCTGATTGAGACATAAGGGTGGACACTCTTGGGGCTGAGAGGTTCGGTGAGGTTGGGTGAGCCAACGCAGACCCTTTCAAGTAATACTGCATGGTACCCATCCCATGGGTCCCAAATCTCCAGGTTCAAGGGCATCTTCCTACGTCGAAAACAGGCATGAGAAACCCAGAAGATGGTACACCGTGTGATCCGTAAAGGTTTCTAAAACGCACCTCATTTCTCATCTCCTTTGCTCGGGTTCGCCATTCCAGCCGATTTACTAGCCATCTCCCTCCTTGGAGAATCAGCACCTTTAACCTCCTGTTCCGTACAGGTTGCAATTTGTCCTGAGGATGAACGGGAAGAGGGGGAACCAATGAGAGACTAGCTCTAGGTGTTGGGACAGGCACAGGTCACTCTATTTTCCCATCAGGAAGAAGAATTAAGCACAAGCTCAGCCTGCCCCCCAGAACCAGAAGAGGGCCTGAAGCAATCCTGCGCTTTTGCGGCCAGCTCCCAAAAAAGCGAGTTGAAAAATGGAGCTCAGGGGCACTGCAATTCACAAACCTGCAGAGTTTTAAATGATACCTCTCGTCCACAAATATATTAAGGGAAGGCAACGAAGAGGCTTTGAAAGCAAGGCAGAATTGCAGGAAACAGATTTCAGGAGGTAGATTCGAATCGCCTTGAAAGCACATGAAAAGCGGCAAAACGTGGACAATGATGCCCTTGGCCAAAAAGGGCGTATGCGTTTTTTCCTGAATATATTCAGGAAAAAACGCATACGCCCTTTTTGGCCAACCAAGCAACCTGGAAAGGCCAATCAGCGCTCCAAAGAAGTCTCGCTTCCCAGCGGGCAAAAGGGCCATGCGGAAAAAAGTGTCCAAACCAGAAATGCAGGACCGGCCATGGAGAAATGGGAGCCTTGCTACGCTGATGGGTGGGATGTAAATTGCCAACAGCCACTCTGGAGAAGTGTACGGTGTGTTCTGAAACATCTAAAAAACACAGCTTGGAGAGCATAGGGCACTTCCACTCATGGGCGTATAAATTGGGAAAACTAAAAATCAGCAAGACACAGGCACCCCAAAGTTTAGGGCTGCTCTGTTGACAAGAACCCCCACTTCATTACACCTTAAATATCCTAGGAAAGAGAAAAATGGATAAAGAAGTTGGGGTCCTCATGTACAATGGAATATCACTCAGCCAGGAAATCAACGTCATAAGGCTAGTAGCAGCACGATGAGTGGATTTAGGTACGACGATTCTAAGTGAAATAAGTCACACAGAAAAAGACACTTATCATAAGATATCACTTCTAGAGGGAATGTAGAACCGCTACACTTGAACTGAATTACAAAACAGAACAGAGTCACACGTTTAGGAAACACACTATGGCTGCTGAACGGGAAAGGTGAGGTGGGGTGATGCATAAAACAAGGGTTTCAAATTAGCTCAGATACTGTTCCATAAACCCAATATGTAAGAGACAAGACCTATTCCTTTTTCAGTGAACTGGACTCAACACCCCCTATTCACCGCACAAGAATATATCTGACTAGTAAGAATCTTCAAACCTATGTATTGATATCTCTAAGTGAGTCAAGGGGGTGTAAAGCGGCATAAACACAGCCGTGAAAAGCAGCTAAACCCCATTATAAAAATAAATTACTTTTCAAAACCCGTGAAACAAAGACAGTGAAAGAGAGAGAAATTCTTACAAAATTCGTTCAGGGGCTGTGATGCAACCTGGATTGACCATATCTAGACCCACAGCTGATTGAGACATAAGGGTGGACACTCTTGGGGCTGAGAGGTTCGGTGAGGTTGGGTGAGCCAACGCAGACCCTTTCAAGTAATACTGCATGGTACCCATCCCATGGGTCCCAAATCTCCAGGTTCAAGGGCATCTTCCTACGTCGAAAACAGGCATGAGAAACCCAGAAGATGGTACACCGTGTGATCGGGAAAGGTTTCTAAAACGCACCTCATTTCTCATCTCCTTTGCTCGGGTTCGCCATTCCAGCCGATTTACTAGCCATCTCCCTCCTTGGAGAATCAGCACCTTTAACCTCCTGTTCCGTACAGGTTGCAATTTGTCCTGAGGATGAACGGGAAGAGGGGGAACCAATGAGAGACTAGCTCTAGGTGTTGGGACAGGCACAGGTCACTCTATTTTCCCATCAGGAAGAAGAATTAAGCACAAGCTCAGCCTGCCCCCCAGAACCAGAAGAGGGCCTGAAGCAATCCTGCGCTTTTGCGGCCAGCTCCCAAAAAAGCGAGTTGAAAAATGGAGCTCAGGGGCACTGCAATTCACAAACCTGCACAGTTTTAAATGATACCTCTCGTCCACAAATATATTAAGGGAAGGCAACGAAGAGGCTTTGAAAGCAAGGCAGAATTGCAGGAAACAGATTTCAGGAGGTAGATTCGAATCGCCTTGAAAGCACATGAAAAGCGGCAAAACGTGGACAATGATGCCCTTGGCCAAAAAGGGCGTATGCGTTTTTTCCTGAATATATTCAGGAAAAAACGCATACGCCCTTTTTGGCCAACCAAGCAACCTGGAAAGGCCAATCAGCGCTCCAAAGAAGTCTCGCTTCCCAGCGGGCAAAAGGGCCATGCGGAAAAAAGTGTCCAAACCAGAAATGCAGGACCGGCCATGGAGAAATGGGAGCCTTGCTACGCTGATGGGCGGGATGTAAATTGCCAACAGCCACTCTGGAGAAGTGTACGGTGTGTTCTGAAACATCTAAAAAACACAGCTTGGAGAGCATAGGGCACTTCCACTCATGGGCGTATAAATTGGGAAAACTAAAAATCAGCAAGACACAGGCACCCCAAAGTTTAGGGCTGCTCTGTTGACAAGAACCCCCACTTCATTACACCTTAAATATCCTAGGAAAGCAAAAAATGGATAAAGAAGTTGTGGTCCTCATGTACAATGGAATATCACTCAGCCATGAAATCAACGTCATAAGGCTAGTAGCAGCACGATGAGTGGATTTAGGTACGACGATTCTAAGTGAAATAAGGCACACAGAAAAAGACACTTATCATAAGATATCACTTAGAGGCGGAATGTAAAAACCGCTACACTTGAACTGAATTACAAAACAGAACAGAGTCACACGTTTAGGAAACACACTATGGCTGCTGAACGGGAAAGGTGAGGTGGGGTGATGCATAAAACAAGGGTTTCAAATTAGCTCCGATACCGTTCCATAAACCCAATATGTAAGAGACAAGACCTATTCCTTTTTCAGTGAACTGGACTCAACACCCCCTATTCACCGCACAAGAATATATTTGACTAGGAAGAATCTTCAAACCTATGTATTGATATCTCTCTGTAAGTGAGTCAACGGGGTGTAAAGCAGCATAAACACAGCCGTGAAAAGCAGCTAAACCCCATTATAAAAATAAATTACTTTTCAAAACCCGTGAAACAAAGACAGTGAAAGAGAGAGAAATTCTTACAAAATTCGTTCAGGGGCTGTGATGCAACCTGGATTGACCATATCTAGACCCACAGCTGATTGAGACATAAGGGTGGACACTCTTGGGGCTGAGAGGTTCGGTGAGGTTGGGTGAGCCAACGCAGACCCTTTCAAGTAATACTGCATGGTACCCATCCCATGGGTCCCAAATCTCCAGGTTCAAGGGCATCTTCCTACGTCGAAAACAGGCATGAGAAACCCAGAAGATGGTACACCGTGTGATCGGGAAAGGTTTCTAAAACGCACCTCATTTCTCATCTCCTTTGCTCGGGTTCGCCATTCCAGCCGATTTACTAGCCATCTCCCTCCTTGGAGAATCAGCACCTTTAACCTCCTGTTCCGTACAGGTTGCAATTTGTCCTGAGGATGAACGGGAAGAGGGGGAACCAATGAGAGACTAGCTCTAGGTGTTGGGACAGGCACAGGTCACTCTATTTTCCCATCAGGAAGAAGAATTAAGCACAAGCTCAGCCTGCCCCCCAGAACCAGAAGAGGGCCGTAAGCAATCCTGCGCTTTTGCGGCCAGCTCCCAAAAAAGCGAGTTGAAAAATGGAGCTCAGGGGCACTGCAATTCACAAACCTGCAGAGTTTTAAATGATACCTCTCGTCCACAAATATATTAAGGGAAGGCAACGAAGAGGCTTTGAAAGCAAGGCAGAATTGCAGGAAACAGATTTCAGGAGGTAGATTCGAATCGCCTTGAAAGCACATGAAAAGCGGCAAAACGTGGACAATGATGCCCTTGGCCAAAAAGGGCGTATGCGTTTTTTCCTGAATATATTCAGGAAAAAACGCATACGCCCTTTTTGGCCAACCAAGCAACCTGGAAAGGCCAATCAGCGCTCCAAAGAAGTCTCGCTTCCCAGCGGGCAAAAGGGCCATGCGGAAAAAAGTGTCCAAACCAGAAATGCAGGACCGGCCATGGAGAAATGGGAGCCTTGCTACGCTGATGGGCGGGATGTAAATTGCCAACAGCCACTCTGGAGAAGTGTACGGTGTGTTCTGAAACATCTAAAAAACACAGCTTGGAGAGCATAGGGCACTTCCACTCATGGGCGTATAAATTGGGAAAACTAAAATTCAGCAAGACACAGGCACCCCAAAGTTTAGGGCTGCTCTGTTGACAAGAACCCCCACTTCATTACACCTTAAATATCCTAGGAAAGAGAAAAATGGATAAAGAAGTTGGGGTCCTCATGTACAATGGAATATCACTCAGCCATGAAATCAACGTCATAAGGCTAGTAGCAGCACGATGAGTGGATTTAGGTACGACGATTCTAAGTGAAATAAGTCACAGAGAAAAAGACACTTATCATAAGATATCACTTAGAGAGGGAATGTAAAAACCGCTACACTTGAACTGAATTACAAAACAGAACAGAGTCACACGTTTAGGAAACACACTATGGCTGCTGAACGGGAAAGGTGAGGTGGGGTGATGCATAAAACAAGGGTTTCATATTAGCTCAGATACCGTTCCATAAACCCAATATGTAAGAGACAAGACCTATTCCTTTTTCAGTGAACTGGACTCAACACCCCCTATTCACCGCACAAGAATATATCTAACTAGGAAGAATCTTCAAACCTATGTATTGATATCTCTCCGTAAGTGAGTCAAGGGGGTGTAAAGCGGCATAAACACAGCCGTGAAAAGCAGCTAAACCCCATTATAAAAATAAATTACTTTTCAAAACCCGTGAAACAAAGACAGTGAAAGAGAGAGAAATTCTTACAAAATTCGTTCAGCGGCTGTGATGCAACCTGGATTGACCATATCTAGACCCACAGCTGATTGAGACATAAGGGTGGACACTCTTGGGGCTGAGAGGTTCGGTGAGGTTGGGTGAGCCAACGCAGACCCTTTCAAGTAATACTGCATGGTACCCATCCCATGGGTCCCAAATCTCCAGGTTCAAGGGCATCTTCCTACGTCGAAAACAGGCATGAGAAACCCAGAAGATGGTACACCGTGTGATCGGGAAAGGTTTCTAAAACGCACCTCATTTCTCATCTCCTTTGCTCGGGTTCGCCATTCCAGCCGATTTACTAGCCATCTCCCTCCTTGGAGAATCAGCACCTTTAACCTCCTGTTCCGTACAGGTTGCAATTTGTCCTGAGGATGAACGGGAAGAGGGGGAACCAATGAGAGACTAGCTCTAGGTGTTGGGACAGGCACAGGTCACTCTATTTTCCCATCAGGAAGAAGAATTAAGCACAAGCTCAGCCTGCCCCCCAGAACCAGAAGAGGGCCTGAAGCAATCCTGCGCTTTTGCGGCCAGCTCCCAAAAAAGCGAGTTGAAAAATGGAGCTCAGGGGCACTGCAATTCACAAACCTGCAGAGTTTTAAATGATACCTCTCGTCCACAAATATATTAAGGGAAGGCAACGAAGAGGCTTTGAAAGCAAGGCAGAATTGCAGGAAACAGATTTCAGGAGGTAGATTCGAATCGCCTTGAAAGCACATGATAAGCGGCAAAACGTGGACAATGATGCCCTTGGCCAAAAAGGGCGTATGCGTTTTTTCCTGAATATATTCAGGAAAAAACGCATACGCCCTTTTTGGCCAACCAAGCAACCTGGAAAGGCCAATCAGCGCTCCAAAGAAGTCTCGCTTCCCAGCGGGCAAAAGGGCCATGCGGAAAAAAGTGTCCAAACCAGAAATGCAGGACCGGCCATGGAGAAATGGGAGCCTTGCTACGCTGATGGGTGGTATGTAAATTGCCAACAGCCACTCTGGAGAAGTGTACGGTGTGTTCTGAAACATCTAAAAAACACAGCTTGGAGAGCATAGGGCACTTCCACTCATGGGCGTATAAATTGGGAAAACTAAAAATCAGCAAGACACAGGCACCCCAAAGTTTAGGGCTGCTCTGTGGACAAGAACCCCCACTTCATTACACCTTAAATATCCTAGGAAAGAGAAAAATGGATAAAGAAGTGGTGGTCCTCATGTACAATGGAATATCACTCAGCCATGAAATCCACGTCATAAGGCTAGTAGCAGCACGATGAGTGGATTTAGGTACGACGATTCTAAGTGAAATAAGTCACACAGAAAAGACACTTATCATAAGATATCACTTAGAGAGGGAATGTAAAAACCGCTACACTTGAACTGAATTGCAAAACAGAACAGAGTCACACGTTTAGGAAACACACTATGGCTGCTGAACGGGAAAGGTGAGGTGGGGTGATGCATAAAACAAGGGTTTCAAATTAGCTCCGATACCGTTCCATAAACCCAATATGTAAGAGACAAGACCTATTCCTTTTTCAGTGAACTGGACTCAACACCCCCTATTCACCGCACAAGAATATATCTGACTAGTAAGAATCTTCAAACCTATGTATTGATATCTCTCCGTAAGTGAGTCAAGGGGGTGTAAAGCGGCATAAACACAGCCGTGAAAAGCAGCTAAACCCCATTATAAAAATAAATTACTTTTCAAAACCCGTGAAACAAAGACAGTGAAAGAGAGAGAAATTCTTACAAAATTCGTTCAGGGGCTGTGATGCAAACTGGATTGACCATATCTAGACCCACAGCTGATTGAGACATAAGGGTGGACACTCTTGGGGCTGAGAGGTTCGGTGAGGTTGGGTGAGCCAACGCAGACCCTTTCAAGTAATACTGCATGGTACCCATCCCATGGGTCCCAAATCTCCAGGTTCAAGGGCATCTTCCTACGTCGAAAACAGGCATGAGAAACCCAGAAGATGGTACACCGTGTGATCGGGAAAGGTTTCTAAAACGCACCTCATTTCTCATCTCCTTTGCTCGGGTTCGCCATTCCAGCCGATTTACTTGCCATCTCCCTCCTTGGAGAATCAGCACCTTTAACCTCCTGTTCCGTACAGGTTGCAATTTGTCCTGAGGATGAACGGGAAGAGGGGGAACCAATGAGAGACTAGCTCTAGGTGTTGGGACAGGCACAGGTCACTCTATTTTCCCATCAGGAAGAAGAATTAAGCACAAGCTCAGCCTGCCTCCCAGAACCAGAAGAGGGCCTGAAGCAATCCTGCGCTTTTGCGGCCAGCTCCCAAAAAAGCCAGTTGAAAAATGGAGCTCAGGGGCACTGCAATTCACAAACCTGCAGAGTTTTAAATGATACCTCTCGTCCACAAATATATTAAGGGAAGGCAACGAAGAGGCTTTGAAAGCAAGGCAGAATTGCAGGAAACAGATTTCAGGAGGTAGATTCGAATCTCCTTGAAAGCACATGAAAAGCGGCAAAACGTGGACAATGATGCCCTTGGCCAAAAAGGGCGTATGCGTTTTTTCCTGAATATATTCAGGAAAAAACGCATACGCCCTTTTTGGCCAACCAAGCAACCTGGAAAGGCCAATCAGCGCTCCAAAGAAGTCTCGCTTCCCAGCGGGCAAAAGGGCCATGCGGAAAAAAGTGTCCAAACCAGAAATGCAGGACCGGCCATGGAGAAATGGGAGCCTTGCTACGCTGATGGGTGGGATGTAAATTGCCAACAGCCACTCTGGAGAAGTGTACGGTGTGTTCTGAAACATCTAAAAAACACAGCTTGGAGAGCATAGGGCACTTCCACTCATGGGCGTATAAATTGGGAAAACTAAAAATCAGCAAGACACAGGCACCCCAAAGTTTAGGGCTGCTCTGTTGACAAGAACCCCCACTTCATTACACCTTAAATATCCTAGGAAAGAGAAAAATGGATAATGAAGTTGTGGTCCTCATGTACAATGGAATATCACTCAGCCATGAAATCAACGTCATAAGGCTAGTAGCAGCACGATGAGTGGATTTAGGTACGACGATTCTAAGTGAAATAAGTCACACAGAAAAAGACACTTATCATAACATATCACTTAGAGAGGGAATGTAAAAACCGCTACACTTGAACTGAATTACAAAACAGAACAGAGTCACACGTTTAGAAAACACACTATGGCTGCTGAACGGGCAAGGTGAGGTGGGGTGATGCATAAAACAAGGGTTTCAAATTAGCTCAGATACCGTTCCATAAACCCAATATGTAATAGACAAGACCTACTCCTTGCTCAGTGAACTGGACTCAACACCCCCTATTCACCGCAAAAGAATATATCTGACTAGTAAGAATCTTCAAACCTATATATTGATATCTCTCCGTAAGTGAGTCAAGGGTGTGTAAAGCGGCATAAACACAGCCGTGAAAAGCAGCTAAACCCCATTATAAAAATAAATTACTTTTCAAAACCCGTGAATCAAAGACAGTGAAAGAGAGAGAAATTCTTACAAAATTCGTTCAGGGGCTGTGATGCAACCTGGATTGACCATATCTAGACCCACAGCTGATTGAGACATAAGGGTGGACACTCTTGGGGCTGAGAGGTTCGGTGAGGTTGGGTGAGCCAACGCAGACCCTTTCAAGTAATACTGCATGGTACCCATCCCATGGGTCCCAAATCTCCAGGTTCAAGGGCATCTTCCTACGTCGAAAACAGGCATGAGAAACCCAGAAGATGGTACACCGTGTGATCGGGAAAGGTTTCTAAAACGCACCTCATTTCTCATCTCCTTTGCTCGGGTTCGCCATTCCAGCCAATTTACTAGCCATCTCCCTCCTTGGAGAATCAGCACCTTTAACCTCCTGTTCCGTACAGGTTGCAATTTGTCCTGAGGATGAACGGGAAGAGGGGGAACCAATGAGAGACTAGCTCTAGGTGTTGGGACAGGCACAGGTCACTCTATTTTCCCATCAGGAAGAAGAATTAAGCACAAGCTCAGCCTGCCCCCCAGAACCAGAAGAGGGCCTGAAGCAATCCTGCGCTTTTGCGGCCAGCTCCCAAAAAAGCGAGTTGAAAAATGGAGCTCAGGGGCACTGCAATTCACAAACCTGCACAGTTTTAAATGATACCTCTCGTCCACAAATATACTAAGGGAAGGCAACGAAGAGGCTTTGAAAGCAAGGCAGAATTGCAGGAAACAGATTTCAGGAGGTAGATTCTTATCGCCTTGAAAGCACATGAAAAGCGGCAAAACGTGGACAATGATGCCCTTGGCCAAAAAGGGCGTATGCGTTTTTTCCTGAATATATTCAGGAAAAAACGCATACGCCCTTTTTGGCCAACCAAGCAACCTGGAAAGGCCAATCAGCGCTCCAAAGAAGTCTCGCTTCCCAGCGGGCAAAAGGGCCATGCGGAAAAAAGTGTCCAAACCAGAAATGCAGGACCGGCCATGGAGAAATGGGAGCCTTGCTACGCTGATGGGTGGGATGTAAATTGCCAACAGCCACTCTGGAGAAGTGTACGGTGTGTTCTGAAACATCTAAAAAACACAGCTTGGAGAGCATAGGGCACTTCCACTCATGGGCGTATAAATTGGGAAAACTAAAAATCAGCAAGACACAGGCACCCCAAAGTTTAGGGCTGCTCTGTTGACAAGAACCCCCACTTCATTACACCTTAAATATCCTAGGAAAGAGAAAAATGGATAAAGAAGTTGTGGTCCTCATGTACAATGGAATATCACTCAGCCATGAAATCAACGTCATAAGGCTAGTAGCAGCACGATGAGTGGATTTAGGTACGACGATTCTAAGTGAAATAAGTCACACAGAAAAAGACACTTATCATAACATATCACTGAGAGAGGGAATGTAAAAACCGCTACACTTGAACTGAATTGCAAAACAGAACAGAGTCACACGTTTAGGAAACACACTATGGCTGCAGAACGGGAAAGGTGAGGTGGGGTGATGCATAAAACAAGTGTTTCAAATTAGCTCCGATACCGTTCCATAAACCCAATATGTAAGAGACAAGACCTATTCCTTTTTCAGTGAACTGGACTCAACACCCCCTATTCACCGCACAAGAATATATCTGACTAGTAAGAATCTTCAAACCTATGTATTGATATCTCTCCGTAAGTGAGTCAAGGGGGTGTAAAGCGGCATAAACACAGCCGTGAAAAGCAGCTAAACCCCATTATAAAAATAAATTACTTTTCAAAACCCGTGAAACAAAGACAGTGAAAGAGAGAGAAATTCTTACAAAATTCGTTCAGGGGCTGTGATGCAACCTGGATTGACCATATCTAGACCCACAGCTGATTGAGACATAAGGGTGGACACTCTTGGGGCTGAGAGGTTCGGTGAGGTTGGGTGAGCCAACGCAGACCCTTTCAAGTAATACTGCATGGTACCCATCCCATGGGTCCCAAATCTCCAGGTTCAAGGGCATCTTCCTACGTCGAAAACAGGCATGAGAAACCCAGAAGATGGTACACCGTGTGATCGGGAAAGGTTTCTAAAACGCACCTCATTTCTCATCTCCTTTGCTCGGGTTCGCCATTCCAGCCGATTTACTAGCCATCTCCCTCCTTGGAGAATCAGCACCTTTAACCTCCTGTTCCGTACAGGTTGCAATTTGTCCTGAGGATGAACGGGAAGAGGGGGAACCAATGAGAGACTAGCTCTAGGGGTTGGGACAGGCACAGGTCACTCTATTTTCCCATCAGGAAGAAGAATTAAGCACAAGCTCAGCCTGCCCCCCAGAACCAGAAGAGGGCCTGAAGCAATCCTGCGCTTTTGCGGCCAGCTCCCAAAAAAGCCAGTTGAAAAATGGAGCTCAGGGGCACTGCAATTCACAAACCTGCACAGTTTTAAATGATACCTCTCGTCCACAAATATACTAAGGGAAGGCAACGAAGAGGCTTTGAAAGCAAGGCAGAATTGCAGGAAACAGATTTCAGGAGGTAGATTCTTATCGCCTTGAAAGCACATGAAAAGCGGCAAAACGTGGACAATGATGCCCTTGGCCAAAAAGGGCGTATGCGTTTTTTCCTGAATATATTCAGGAAAAAACGCATACGCCCTTTTTGGGCAACCAAGCAACCTGGAAAGGCCAATCAGCGCTCCAAAGAAGTCTCGCTTCCCAGCGGGCAAAAGGGCCATGCGGAAAAAAGTGTCCAAACCAGAAATGCAGGACCGGCCATGGAGAAATGGGAGCCTTGCTACGCTGATGGGTGGGATGTAAATTGCCAACAGCCACTCTGGAGAAGTGTACGGTGTGTTCTGAAACATCTAAAAAACACAGCTTGGAGAGCATAGGGCACTTCCACACATGGGCGTATAAATTGGGAAAACTAAAAATCAGCAAGACACAGGCACCCCAAAGTTTAGGGCTGCTCTGTGGACAAGAACCCCCACTTCATTACACCTTAAATATCCTAGGAAAGAGAAAAATGGATAAAGAAGTTGGGGTCCTCATGTACAATGGAATATCACTCAGCCATGAAATCCACGTCATAAGGCTAGTAGCAGCACGATGAGTGGATTTAGGTACGACGATTCTAAGTGAAATAAGTCACACAGAAAAGACACTTATCATAAGATATCACTTAGAGAGGGAATGTAAAAACCGCTACACTTGAACTGAATTGCAAAACAGAACAGAGTCACACGTTTAGGAAACACACTATGGCTGCTGAACGGGAAAGGTGAGGTGGGGTGATGCATAAAACAAGGGTTTCAAATTAGCTCCGATACCGTTCCATAAACCCAATATGTAAGAGACAAGACCTATTCCTTTTTCAGTGAACTGAACTCAACACCCCCTATTCACCGCACAAGAATATATCTGACTAGTAAGAATCTTCAAACCTATGTATTGATATCTCTCCGTAAGTGAGTCAAGGGGGTGTAAAGCGGCATAAACACAGCCGTGAAAAGCAGCTAAACCCCATTATAAAAATAAATTACTTTTCAAAACCCGTGAAACAAAGACAGTGAAAGAGAGAGAAATTCTTACAAAATTCGTTCAGGGGCTGTGATGCAACCTGGATTGACCATATCTAGACCCACAGCTGATTGAGACATAAGGGTGGACACTCTTGGGGCTGAGAGGTTCGGTGAGGTTGGGTGAGCCAACGCAGACCCTTTCAAGTAATACTGCATGGTACCCATCCCATGGGTCCCAAATCTCCAGGTTCAAGGGCATCTTCCTACGTCGAAAACAGGCATGAGAAACCCAGAAGATGGTACACCGTGTGATCGGGAAAGGTTTCTAAAACGCACCTCATTTCTCATCTCCTTTGCTCGGGTTCGCCATTCCAGCCGATTTACTTGCCATCTCCCTCCTTGGAGAATCAGCACCTTTAACCTCCTGTTCCGTACAGGTTGCAATTTGTCCTGAGGATGAACGGGAAGAGGGGGAACCAATGAGAGACTAGCTCTAGGTGTTGGGACAGGCACAGGTCACTCTATTTTCCCATCAGGAAGAAGAATTAAGCACAAGCTCAGCCTGCCTCCCAGAACCAGAAGAGGGCCTGAAGCAATCCTGCGCTTTTGCGGCCAGCTCCCAAAAAAGCCAGTTGAAAAATGGAGCTCAGGGGCACTGCAATTCACAAACCTGCAGAGTTTTAAATGATACCTCTCGTCCACAAATATATTAAGGGAAGGCAACGAAGAGGCTTTGAAAGCAAGGCAGAATTGCAGGAAACAGATTTCAGGAGGTAGATTCGAATCGCCTTGAAAGCACATGAAAAGCGGCAAAACGTGGACAATGATGCCCTTGGCCAAAAAGGGCGTATGCGTTTTTTCCTGAATATATTCAGGAAAAAACGCATATGCCCTTTTTGGCCAACCAAGCAACCTGGAAAGGCCAATCAGCGCTCCAAAGAAGTCTCGCTTCCCAGCGGGCAAAAGGGCCATGCGGAAAAAAGTGTCCAAACCAGAAATGCAGGACCGGCCATGGAGAAATGGGAGCCTTGCTACGCTGATGGGTGGGATGTAAATTGCCAACAGCCACTCTGGAGAAGTGTACGGTGTGTTCTGAAACATCTAAAAAACACAGCTTGGAGAGCATAGGGCACTTCCACTCATGGGCGTATAAATTGGGAAAACTAAAAATCAGCAAGACACAGGCACCCCAAAGTTTAGGGCTGCTCTGTTGACAAGAACCCCCACTTCATTACACCTTAAATATCCTAGGAAAGAGAAAAATGGATAATGAAGTTGTGGTCCTCATGTACAATGGAATATCACTCAGCCATGAAATCAACGTCATAAGGCTAGTAGCAGCACGATGAGTGGATTTAGGTACGACGATTCTAAGTGAAATAAGTCACACAGAAAAAGACACTTATCATAACATATCACTTAGAGAGGGAATGTAAAAACCGCTACACTTGAACTGAATTACAAAACAGAACAGAGTCACACGTTTAGAAAACACACTATGGCTGCTGAACGGGCAAGGTGAGGTGGGGTGATGCATAAAACAAGGGTTTCAAATTAGCTCAGATACCGTTCCATAAACCCAATATGTAATAGACAAGACCTACTCCTTGCTCAGTGAACTGGACTCAACACCCCCTATTCACCGCAAAAGAATATATCTGACTAGTAAGAATCTTCAAACCTATGTATTGATATCTCTCCGTAAGTGAGTCAAGGGTGTGTAAAGCGGCATAAACACAGCCGTGAAAAGCAGCTAAACCCCATTATAAAAATAAATTACTTTTCAAAACCCGTGAATCAAAGACAGTGAAAGAGAGAGAAATTCTTACAAAATTCGTTCAGGGGCTGTGATGCAACCTGGATTGACCATATCTAGACCCACAGCTGATTGAGACATAAGGGTGGACACTCTTGGGGCTGAGAGGTTCGGTGAGGTTGGGTGAGCCAACGCAGACCCTTTCAAGTAATACTGCATGGTACCCATCCCATGGGTCCCAAATCTCCAGGTTCAAGGGCATCTTCCTACGTCGAAAACAGGCATGAGAAACCCAGAAGATGGTACACCGTGTGATCGGGAAAGGTTTCTAAAACGCACCTCATTTCTCATCTCCTTTGCTCGGGTTCGCCATTCCAGCCAATTTACTAGCCATCTCCCTCCTTGGAGAATCAGCACCTTTAACCTCCTGTTCCGTACAGGTTGCAATTTGTCCTGAGGATGAACG
The DNA here is from genome assembly GCF_949987535.1 of Balaenoptera acutorostrata. Lineage (NCBI taxonomy): Eukaryota > Metazoa > Chordata > Mammalia > Artiodactyla > Balaenopteridae > Balaenoptera > Balaenoptera acutorostrata. The sequence goes on along the minus strand of NW_026645944.1, from coordinate 168,247 downwards.
GGAAGAGGGGGAACCAATGAGAGACTAGCTCTAGGTGTTGGGACAGGCACAGGTCACTCTATTTTCCCATCAGGAAGAAGAATTAAGCACAAGCTCAGCCTGCCCCCCAGAACCAGAAGAGGGCCTGAAGCAATCCTGCGCTTTTGCGGCCAGCTCCCAAAAAAGCGAGTTGAAAAATGGAGCTCAGGGGCACTGCAATTCACAAACCTGCACAGTTTTAAATGATACCTCTCGTCCACAAATATACTAAGGGAAGGCAACGAAGAGGCTTTGAAAGCAAGGCAGAATTGCAGGAAACAGATTTCAGGAGGTAGATTCTTATCGCCTTGAAAGCACATGAAAAGCGGCAAAACGTGGACAATGATGCCCTTGGCCAAAAAGGGCGTATGCGTTTTTTCCTGAATATATTCAGGAAAAAACGCATACGCCCTTTTTGGCCAACCAAGCAACCTGGAAAGGCCAATCAGCGCTCCAAAGAAGTCTCGCTTCCCAGCGGGCAAAAGGGCCATGCGGAAAAAAGTGTCCAAACCAGAAATGCAGGACCGGCCATGGAGAAATGGGAGCCTTGCTACGCTGATGGGTGGGATGTAAATTGCCAACAGCCACTCTGGAGAAGTGTACGGTGTGTTCTGAAACATCTAAAAAACACAGCTTGGAGAGCATAGGGCACTTCCACTCATGGGCGTATAAATTGGGAAAACTAAAAATCAGCAAGACACAGGCACCCCAAAGTTTAGGGCTGCTCTGTTGACAAGAACCCCCACTTCATTACACCTTAAATATCCTAGGAAAGAGAAAAATGGATAAAGAAGTTGTGGTCCTCATGTACAATGGAATATCACTCAGCCATGAAATCAACGTCATAAGGCTAGTAGCAGCACGATGAGTGGATTTAGGTACGACGATTCTAAGTGAAATAAGTCACACAGAAAAAGACACTTATCATAACATATCACTTAGAGAGGGAATGTAAAAACCGCTACACTTGAACTGAATTACAAAACAGAACAGAGTCACACGTTTAGAAAACACACTATGGCTGCTGAACGGGCAAGGTGAGGTGGGGTGATGCATAAAACAAGGGTTTCAAATTAGCTCAGATACCGTTCCATAAACCCAATATGTAATAGACAAGACCTACTCCTTGCTCAGTGAACTGGACTCAACACCCCCTATTCACCGCAAAAGAATATATCTGACTAGTAAGAATCTTCAAACCTATGTATTGATATCTCTCCGTAAGTGAGTCAAGGGTGTGTAAAGCGGCATAAACACAGCCGTGAAAAGCAGCTAAACCCCATTATAAAAATAAATTACTTTTCAAAACCCGTGAAACAAAGACAGTGAAAGAGAGAGAAATTCTTACAAAATTCGTTCAGCGGCTGTGATGCAACCTGGATTGACCATATCTAGACCCACAGCTGATTGAGACATAAGGGTGGACACTCTTGGGGCTGAGAGGTTCGGTGAGGTTGGGTGAGCCAACGCAGACCCTTTCAAGTAATACTGCATGGTACCCATCCCATGGGTCCCAAATCTCCAGGTTCAAGGGCATCTTCCTACGTCGAAAACAGGCATGAGAAACCCAGAAGATGGTACACCGTGTGATCGGGAAAGGTTTCTAAAACGCACCTCATTTCTCATCTCCTTTGCTCGGGTTCGCCATTCCAGCCGATTTACTAGCCATCTCCCTCCTTGGAGAATCAGCACCTTTAACCTCCTGTTCCGTACAGGTTGCAATTTGTCCTGAGGATGAACGGGAAGAGGGGGAACCAATGAGAGACTAGCTCTAGGTGTTGGGACAGGCACAGGTCACTCTATTTTCCCATCAGGAAGAAGAATTAAGCACAAGCTCAGCCTGCCCCCCAGAACCAGAAGAGGGCCTGAAGCAATCCTGCGCTTTTGCGGCCAGCTCCCAAAAAAGCGAGTTGAAAAATGGAGCTCAGGGGCACTGCAATTCACAAACCTGCAGAGTTTTAAATGATACCTCTCGTCCACAAATATATTAAGGGAAGGCAACGAAGAGGCTTTGAAAGCAAGGCAGAATTGCAGGAAACAGATTTCAGGAGGTAGATTCGAATCGCCTTGAAAGCACATGAAAAGCGGCAAAACGTGGACAATGATGCCCTTGGCCAAAAAGGGCGTATGCGTTTTTTCCTGAATATATTCAGGAAAAAACGCATACGCCCTTTTTGGCCAACCAAGCAACCTGGAAAGGCCAATCAGCGCTCCAAAGAAGTCTCGCTTCCCAGCGGGCAAAAGGGCCATGCGGAAAAAAGTGTCCAAACCAGAAATGCAGGACCAGCCATGGAGAAATGGGAGCCTTGCTACGCTGATGGGTGGGATGTAAATTGCCAACAGCCACTCTGGAGAAGTGTACGGTGTGTTCTGAAACATCTAAAAAACACAGCTTGGAGAGCATAGGGCACTTCCACTCATGGGCGTATAAATTGGGAAAACTAAAAATCAGCAAGACACAGGCACCCCAAAGTTTAGGGCTGCTCTGTGGACAAGAACCCCCACTTCATTACACCTTAAATATCCTAGGAAAGAGAAAAATGGATAAAGAAGTGGTGGTCCTCATGTACAATGGAATATCACTCAGCCATGAAATCCACGTCATAAGGCTAGTAGCAGCACGATGAGTGGATTTAGGTACGACGATTCTAAGTGAAATAAGTCACACAGAAAAGACACTTATCATAAGATATCACTTAGAGAGGGAATGTAAAAACCGCTACACTTGAACTGAATTGCAAAACAGAACAGAGTCACACGTTTAGGAAACACACTATGGCTGCTGAACGGGAAAGGTGAGGTGGGGTGATGCATAAAACAAGTGTTTCAAATTAGCTCCGATACCGTTCCATAAACCCAATATGTAAGAGACAAGACCTATTCCTTTTTCAGTGAACTGGACTCAACACCCCCTATTCACCGCACAAGAATATATCTGACTAGTAAGAATCTTCAAACCTATGTATTGATATCTCTCCGTAAGTGAGTCAAGGGGGTGTAAAGCGGCATAAACACAGCCGTGAAAAGCAGCTAAACCCCATTATAAAAATAAATTACTTTTCAAAACCCGTGAAACAAAGACAGTGAAAGAGAGAGAAATTCTTACAAAATTCGTTCAGGGGCTGTGATGCAACCTGGATTGACCATATCTAGACCCACAGCTGATTGAGACATAAGGGTGGACACTCTTGGGGCTGAGAGGTTCGGTGAGGTTGGGTGAGCCAACGCAGACCCTTTCAAGTAATACTGCATGGTACCCATCCCATGGGTCCCAAATCTCCAGGTTCAAGGGCATCTTCCTACGTCGAAAACAGGCATGAGAAACCCAGAAGATGGTACACCGTGTGATCGGGAAAGGTTTCTAAAACGCACCTCATTTCTCATCTCCTTTGCTCAGGTTCGCCATTCCAGCCGATTTACTAGCCGTCTCCCTCCTTGGAGAATCAGCACCTTTAACCTCCTGTTCCGTACAGGTTGCAATTTGTCCTGAGGATGAACGGGAAGAGGGGGAACCAATGAGAGACTAGCTCTAGGTGTTGGGACAGGCACAGGTCACTCTATTTTCCCATCAGGAAGAAGAATTAAGCACAAGCTCAGCCTGCCTCCCAGAACCAGAAGAGGGCCTGAAGCAATCCTGCGCTTTTGCGGCCAGCTCCCAAAAAAGCCAGTTGAAAAATGGAGCTCAGGGGCACTGCAATTCACAAACCTGCAGAGTTTTAAATGATACCTCTCGTCCACAAATATATTAAGGGAAGGCAACGAAGAGGCTTTGAAAGCAAGGCAGAATTGCAGGAAACAGATTTCAGGAGGTAGATTCGAATCGCCTTGAAAGCACATGAAAAGCGGCAAAACGTGGACAATGATGCTCTTGGCCAAAAAGGGCGTATGCGTTTTTTCCTGAATATATTCAGGAAAAAACGCATACGCCCTTTTTGGCCAACCAAGCAACCTGGAAAGGCCAATCAGCGCTCCAAAGAAGTCTCGCTTCCCAGCGGGCAAAAGGGCCATGCGGAAAAAAGTGTCCAAACCAGAAATGCAGGACCGGCCATGGAGAAATGGGAGCCTTGCTACGCTGATGGGTGGGATGTAAATTGCCAACAGCCACTCTGGAGAAGTGTACGGTGTGTTCTGAAACATCTAAAAAACACAGCTTGGAGAGCATAGGGCACTTCCACTCATGGGCGTATAAATTGGGAAAACTAAAAATCAGCAAGACACAGGCACCCCAAAGTTTAGGGCTGCTCTGTTGACAAGAACCCCCACTTCATTACACCTTAAATATCCTAGGAAAGAGAAAAATGGATAAAGAAGTTGTGGTCCTCATGTACAATGGAATATCACTCAGCCATGAAATCAACGTCATAAGGCTAGTAGCAGCACGATGAGTGGATTTAGGTACGACGATTCTAAGTGAAATAAGTCACACAGAAAAAGACACTTATCATAACATATCACTTAGAGAGGGAATGTAAAAACCGCTACACTTGAACTGAATTACAAAACAGAACAGAGTCACACGTTTAGAAAACACACTATGGCTGCTGAACGGGCAAGGTGAGGTGGGGTGATGCATAAAACAAGGGTTTCAAATTAGCTCAGATACCGTTCCATAAACCCAATATGTAATAGACAAGACCTACTCCTTGCTCAGTGAACTGGACTCAACACCCCCTATTCACCGCAAAAGAATATATCTGACTAGTAAGAATCTTCAAACCTATGTATTGATATCTCTCCGTAAGTGAGTCAAGGGTGTGTAAAGCGGCATAAACACAGCCGTGAAAAGCAGCTAAACCCCATTATAAAAATAAATTACTTTTCAAAACCCGTGAAACAAAGACAGTGAAAGAGAGAGAAATTCTTACAAAATTCGTTCAGGGGCTGTGATGCAACCTGGATTGACCATATCTAGACCCACAGCTGATTGAGACATAAGGGTGGACACTCTTGGGGCTGAGAGGTTCGGTGAGGTTGGGTGAGCCAACGCAGACCCTTTCAAGTAATACTGCATGGTACCCATCCCATGGGTCCCAAATCTCCAGGTTCAAGGGCATCTTCCTACGTCGAAAACAGGCATGAGAAACCCAGAAGATGGTACACCGTGTGATCGGGAAAGGTTTCTAAAACGCACCTCATTTCTCATCTCCTTTGCTCGGGTTCGCCATTCCAGCCAATTTACTAGCCATCTCCCTCCTTGGAGAATCAGCACCTTTAACCTCCTGTTCCGTACAGGTTGCAATTTGTCCTGAGGATGAACGGGAAGAGGGGGAACCAATGAGAGACTAGCTCTAGGTGTTGGGACAGGCACAGGTCACTCTATTTTCCCATCAGGAAGAAGAATTAAGCACAAGCTCAGCCTGCCCCCCAGAACCAGAAGAGGGCCTGAAGCAATCCTGCGCTTTGGCGGCCAGCTCCCAAAAAAGCGAGTTGAAAAATGGAGCTCAGGGGCACTGCAATTCACAAACCTGCACAGTTTTAAATGATACCTCTCGTCCACAAATATACTAAGGGAAGGCAACGAAGAGGCTTTGAAAGCAAGGCAGAATTGCAGGAAACAGATTTCAGGAGGTAGATTCTTATCGCCTTGAAAGCACATGAAAAGCGGCAAAACGTGGACAATGATGCCCTTGGCCAAAAAGGGCGTATGCGTTTTTTCCTGAATATATTCAGGAAAAAACGCATACGCCCTTTTTGGGCAACCAAGCAACCTGGAAAGGCCAATCAGCGCTCCAAAGAAGTCTCGCTTCCCAGCGGGCAAAAGGGCCATGCGGAAAAAAGTGTCCAAACCAGAAATGCAGGACCGGCCATGGAGAAATGGGAGCCTTGCTACGCTGATGGGTGGGATGTAAATTGCCAACAGCCACTCTGGAGAAGTGTACGGTGTGTTCTGAAACATCTAAAAAACACAGCTTGGAGAGCATAGGGCACTTCCACACATGGGCGTATAAATTGGGAAAACTAAAAATCAGCAAGACACAGGCACCCCAAAGTTTAGGGCTGCTCTGTGGACAAGAACCCCCACTTCATTACACCTTAAATATCCTAGGAAAGAGAAAAATGGATAAAGAAGTTGGGGTCCTCATGTACAATGGAATATCACTCAGCCATGAAATCCACGTCATAAGGCTAGTAGCAGCACGATGAGTGGATTTAGGTACGACGATTCTAAGTGAAATAAGTCACACAGAAAAGACACTTATCATAAGATATCACTTAGAGAGGGAATGTAAAAACCGCTACACTTGAACTGAATTGCAAAACAGAACAGAGTCACACGTTTAGGAAACACACTATGGCTGCTGAACGGGAAAGGTGAGGTGGGGTGATGCATAAAACAAGGGTTTCAAATTAGCTCCGATACCGTTCCATAAACCCAATATGTAAGAGACAAGACCTATTCCTTTTTCAGTGAACTGGACTCAACACCCCCTATTCACCGCACAAGAATATATCTGACTAGTAAGAATCTTCAAACCTATGTATTGATATCTCTCCGTAAGTGAGTCAAGGGGGTGTAAAGCGGCATAAACACAGCCGTGAAAAGCAGCTAAACCCCATTATAAAAATAAATTACTTTTCAAAACCCGTGAAACAAAGACAGTGAAAGAGAGAGAAATTCTTACAAAATTCGTTCAGGGGCTGTGATGCAACCTGGATTGACCATATCTAGACCCACAGCTGATTGAGACATAAGGGTGGACACTCTTGGGGCTGAGAGGTTCGGTGAGGTTGGGTGAGCCAACGCAGACCCTTTCAAGTAATACTGCATGGTACCCATCCCATGGGTCCCAAATCTCCAGGTTCAAGGGCATCTTCCTACGTCGAAAACAGGCATGAGAAACCCAGAAGATGGTACACCGTGTGATCGGGAAAGGTTTCTAAAACGCACCTCATTTCTCATCTCCTTTGCTCGGGTTCGCCATTCCAGCCGATTTACTTGCCATCTCCCTCCTTGGAGAATCAGCACCTTTAACCTCCTGTTCCGTACAGGTTGCAATTTGTCCTGAGGATGAACGGGAAGAGGGGGAACCAATGAGAGACTAGCTCTAGGTGTTGGGACAGGCACAGGTCACTCTATTTTCCCATCAGGAAGAAGAATTAAGCACAAGCTCAGCCTGCCTCCCAGAACCAGAAGAGGGCCTGAAGCAATCCTGCGCTTTTGCGGCCAGCTCCCAAAAAAGCGAGTTGAAAAATGGAGCTCAGGGGCACTGCAATTCACAAACCTGCAGAGTTTTAAATGATACCTCTCGTCCACAAATATATTAAGGGAAGGCAACGAAGAGGCTTTGAAAGCAAGGCAGAATTGCAGGAAACAGATTTCAGGAGGTAGATTCGAATCGCCTTGAAAGCACATGAAAAGCGGCAAAACGTGGACAATGATGCCCTTGGCCAAAAAGGGCGTATGCGTTTTTTCCTGAATATATTCAGGAAAAAACGCATACGCCCTTTTTGGCCAACCAAGCAACCTGGAAAGGCCAATCAGCGCTCCAAAGAAGTCTCGCTTCCCAGCGGGCAAAAGGGCCATGCGGAAAAAAGTGTCCAAACCAGAAATGCAGGACCGGCCATGGAGAAATGGGAGCCTTGCTACGCTGATGGGTGGGATGTAAATTGCCAACAGCCACTCTGGAGAAGTGTACGGTGTGTTCTGAAACATCTAAAAAACACAGCTTGGAGAGCATAGGGCACTTCCACTCATGGGCGTATAAATTGGGAAAACTAAAAATCAGCAAGACACAGGCACCCCAAAGTTTAGGGCTGCTCTGTTGACAAGAACCCCCACTTCATTACACCTTAAATATCCTAGGAAAGAGAAAAATGGATAAAGAAGTTGTGGTCCTCATGTACAATGGAATATCACTCAGCCATGAAATCAACGTCATAAGGCTAGTAGCAGCACGATGAGTGGATTTAGGTACGACGATTCTAAGTGAAATAAGTCACACAGAAAAAGACACTTATCATAACATATCACTTAGAGAGGGAATGTAAAAACCGCTACACTTGAACTGAATTACAAAACAGAACAGAGTCACACGTTTAGAAAACACACTATGGCTGCTGAACGGGCAAGGTGAGGTGGGGTGATGCATAAAACAAGGGTTTCAAATTAGCTCAGATACCGTTCCATAAACCCAATATGTAATAGACAAGACCTACTCCTTGCTCAGTGAACTGGACTCAACACCCCCTATTCACCGCACAAGAATATATCTGACTAGTAAGAATCTTCAAACCTATGTATTGATATCTCTCCGTAAGTGAGTCAAGGGTGTGTAAAGCGGCATAAACACAGCCGTGAAAAGCAGCTAAACCCCATTATAAAAATAAATTACTTTTCAAAACCCGTGAAACAAAGACAGTGAAAGAGAGAGAAATTCTTACAAAATTCGTTCAGGGGCTGTGATGCAACCTGGATTGACCATATCTAGACCCACAGCTGATTGAGACATAAGGGTGGACACTCTTGGGGCTGAGAGGTTCGGTGAGGTTGGGTGAGCCAACGCAGACCCTTTCAAGTAATACTGCATGGTACCCATCCCATGGGTCCCAAATCTCCAGGTTCAAGGGCATCTTCCTACGTCGAAAACAGGCATGAGAAACCCAGAAGATGGTACACCGTGTGATCGGGAAAGGTTTCTAAAACGCACCTCATTTCTCATCTCCTTTGCTCGGGTTCGCCATTCCAGCCAATTTACTAGCCATCTCCCTCCTTGGAGAATCAGCACCTTTAACCTCCTGTTCCGTACAGGTTGCAATTTGTCCTGAGGATGAACGGGAAGAGGGGGAACCAATGAGAGACTAGCTCTAGGTGTTGGGACAGGCACAGGTCACTCTATTTTCCCATCAGGAAGAAGAATTAAGCACAAGCTCAGCCTGCCCCCCAGAACCAGAAGAGGGCCTGAAGCAATGCTGCGCTTTTGCGGCCAGCTCCCAAAAAAGCGAGTTGAAAAATGGAGCTCAGGGGCACTGCAATTCACAAACCTGCACAGTTTTAAATGATACCTCTCGTCCACAAATATACTAAGGGAAGGCAACGAAGAGGCTTTGAAAGCAAGGCAGAATTGCAGGAAACAGATTTCAGGAGGTAGATTCTTATCGCCTTGAAAGCACATGAAAAGCGGCAAAACGTGGACAATGATGCCCTTGGCCAAAAAGGGCGTATGCGTTTTTTCCTGAATATATTCAGGAAAAAACGCATACGCCCTTTTTGGGCAACCAAGCAACCTGGAAAGGCCAATCAGCGCTCCAAAGAAGTCTCGCTTCCCAGCGGGCAAAAGGGCCATGCGGAAAAAAGTGTCCAAACCAGAAATGCAGGACTGGCCATGGAGAAATGGGAGCCTTGCTACGCTGATGGGTGGGATGTAAATTGCCAACAGCCACTCTGGAGAAGTGTACGGTGTGTTCTGAAACATCTAAAAAACACAGCTTGGAGAGCATAGGGCACTTCCACACATGGGCGTATAAATTGGGAAAACTAAAAATCAGCAAGACACAGGCACCCCAAAGTTTAGGGCTGCTCTGTGGACAAGAACCCCCACTTCATTACACCTTAAATATCCTAGGAAAGAGAAAAATGGATAAAGAAGTTGGGGTCCTCATGTACAATGGAATATCACTCAGCCATGAAATCCACGTCATAAGGCTAGTAGCAGCACGATGAGTGGATTTAGGTACGACGATTCTAAGTGAAATAAGTCACACAGAAAAGACACTTATCATAAGATATCACTTAGAGAGGGAATGTAAAAACCGCTACACTTGAACTGAATTGCAAAACAGAACAGAGTCACACGTTTAGGAAACACACTATGGCTGCTGAACGGGAAAGGTGAGGTGGGGTGATGCATAAAACAAGGGTTTCAAATTAGCTCCGATACCGTTCCATAAACCCAATATGTAAGAGACAAGACCTATTCCTTTTTCAGTGAACTGGACTCAACACCCCCTATTCACCGCACAAGAATATATCTGACTAGTAAGAATCTTCAAACCTATGTATTGATATCTCTCCGTAAGTGAGTCAAGGGGGTGTAAAGCGGCATAAACACAGCCGTGAAAAGCAGCTAAACCCCATTATAAAAATAAATTACTTTTCAAAACCCGTGAAACAAAGACAGTGAAAGAGAGAGAAATTCTTACAAAATTCGTTCAGGGGCTGTGATGCAACCTGGATTGACCATATCTAGACCCACAGCTGATTGAGACATAAGGGTGGACACTCTTGGGGCTGAGAGGTTCGGTGAGGTTGGGTGAGCCAACGCAGACCCTTTCAAGTAATACTGCATGGTACCCATCCCATGGGTCCCAAATCTCCAGGTTCAAGGGCATCTTCCTACGTCGAAAACAGGCATGGAAACCCAGAAGATGGTACACGGTGTGATCGGGAAAGGTTTCTAAAACGCACCTCATTTCTCATCTCCTTTGCTCGGGTTCGCCATTCCAGCCGATTTACTAGCCATCTCCCTCCTTGGAGAATCAGCACCTTTAACCTCCTGTTCCGTACAGGTTGCAATTTGTCCTGAGGATGAACGGGAAGAGGGGGAACCAATGAGAGACTAGCTCTAGGTGTTGGGACAGGCACAGGTCACTCTATTTTCCCATCAGGAAGAAGAATTAAGCACAAGCTCAGCCTGCCTCCCAGAACCAGAAGAGGGCCTGAAGCAATCCTGCGCTTTTGCGGCCAGCTCCCAAAAAAGCCAGTTGAAAAATGGAGCTCAGGGGCACTGCAATTCACAAACCTGCAGAGTTTTAAATGATACCTCTCGTCCACAAATATATTAAGGGAAGGCAACGAAGAGGCTTTGAAAGCAAGGCAGAATTGCAGGAAACAGATTTCAGGAGGTAGATTCGAATCGCCTTGAAAGCACATGAAAAGCGGCAAAACGTGGACAATGATGCCCTTGGCCAAAAAGGGCGTATGCGTTTTTTCCTGAATATATTCAGGAAAAAACGCATACGCCCTTTTTGGCCAACCAAGCAACCTGGAAAGGCCAATCAGCGCTCCAAAGAAGTCTCGCTTCCCAGCGGGCAAAAGGGCCATGCGGAAAAAAGTGTCCAAACCAGAAATGCAGGACCGGCCATGGAGAAATGGGAGCCTTGCTACGCTGATGGGTGGGATGTAAATTGCCAACAGCCACTCTGGAGAAGTGTACGGTGTGTTCTGAAACATCTAAAAAACACAGCTTGGAGAGCATAGGGCACTTCCACTCATGGGCGTATAAATTGGGAAAACTAAAAATCAGCAAGACACAGGCACCCCAAAGTTTAGGGCTGCTCTGTTGACAAGAACCCCCACTTCATTACACCTTAAATATCCTAGGAAAGAGAAAAATGGATAAAGAAGTTGTGGTCCTCATGTACAATGGAATATCACTCAGCCATGAAATCAACGTCATAAGGCTAGTAGCAGCACGATGAGTGGATTTAGGTACGACGATTCTAAGTGAAATAAGTCACACAGAAAAAGACACTTATCATAACATATCACTTAGAGAGGGAATGTAAAAACCGCTACACTTGAACTGAATTACAAAACAGAACAGAGTCACACGTTTAGAAAACACACTATGGCTGCTGAACGGGCAAGGTGAGGTGGGGTGATGCATAAAACAAGGGTTTCAAATTAGCTCAGATACCGTTCCATAAACCCAATATGTAATAGACAAGACCTACTCCTTGCTCAGTGAACTGGACTCAACACCCCCTATTCACCGCACAAGAACATATCTGACTAGTAAGAATCTTCAAACCTATGTATTGATATCTCTCCGTAAGTGAGTCAAGGGTGTGTAAAGCGGCATAAACACAGCCGTGAAAAGCAGCTAAACCCCATTATAAAAATAAATTACTTTTCAAAACCCGTGAAACAAAGACAGTGAAAGAGAGAGAAATTCTTACAAAATTCGTTCAGGGGCTGTGATGCAACCTGGATTGACCATATCTAGACCCACAGCTGATTGAGACATAAGGGTGGACACTCTTGGGGCTGAGAGGTTCGGTGAGGTTGGGTGAGCCAACGCAGACCCTTTCAAGTAATACTGCATGGTACCCATCCCATGGGTCCCAAATCTCCAGGTTCAAGGGCATCTTCCTACGTCGAAAACAGGCATGAGAAACCCAGAAGATGGTACACCGTGTGATCGGGAAAGGTTTCTAAAACGCACCTCATTTCTCATCTCCTTTGCTCGGGTTCGCCATTCCAGCCAATTTACTAGCCATCTCCCTCCTTGGAGAATCAGCACCTTTAACCTCCTGTTCCGTACAGGTTGCAATTTGTCCTGAGGATGAACGGGAAGAGGGGGAACCAATGAGAGACTAGCTCTAGGTGTTGGGACAGGCACAGGTCACTCTATTTTCCCATCAGGAAGAAGAATTAAGCACAAGCTCAGCCTGCCCCCCAGAACCAGAAGAGGGCCTGAAGCAATGCTGCGCTTTTGCGGCCAGCTCCCAAAAAAGCGAGTTGAAAAATGGAGCTCAGGGGCACTGCAATTCACAAACCTGCACAGTTTTAAATGATACCTCTCGTCCACAAATATACTAAGGGAAGGCAACGAAGAGGCTTTGAAAGCAAGGCAGAATTGCAGGAAACAGATTTCAGGAGGTAGATTCGAATCGCCTTGAAAGCACATGAAAAGCGGCAAAACGTGGACAATGATGCCCTTGGCCAAAAAGGGCGTATGCGTTTTTTCCTGAATATATTCAGGAAAAAACGCATACGCCCTTTTTGGCCAACCAAGCAACCTGGAAAGGCCAATCAGCGCTCCAAAGAAGTCTCGCTTCCCAGCGGGCAAAAGGGCCATGCGGAAAAAAGTGTCCAAACCAGAAATGCAGGACCGGCCATGGAGAAATGGGAGCCTTGCTACGCTGATGGGTGGGATGTAAATTGCCAACAGCCACTCTGGAGAAGTGTACGGTGTGTTCTGAAACATCTAAAAAACACAGCTTGGAGAGCATAGGGCACTTCCACTCATGGGCGTATAAATTGGGAAAACTAAAAATCAGCAAGACACAGGCACCCCAAAGTTTAGGGCTGCTCTGTGGACAAGAACCCCCACTTCATTACACCTTAAATATCCTAGGAAAGAGAAAAATGGATAAAGAAGTGGTGGTCCTCATGTACAATGGAATATCACTCAGCCATGAAATCCACGTCATAAGGCTAGTAGCAGCACGATGAGTGGATTTAGGTACGACGATTCTAAGTGAAATAAGTCACACAGAAAAGACACTTATCATAAGATATCACTTAGAGAGGGAATGTAAAAACCGCTACACTTGAACTGAATTGCAAAACAGAACAGAGTCACACGTTTAGGAAACACACTATGGCTGCTGAACGGGAAAGGTGAGGTGGGGTGATGCATAAAACAAGGGTTTCAAATTAGCTCCGATACCGTTCCATAAACCCAATATGTAAGAGACAAGACCTATTCCTTTTTCAGTGAACTGGACTCAACACCCCCTATTCACCGCACAAGAATATATTTGACTAGGAAGAATCTTCAAACCTATGTATTGATATCTCTCCGTAAGTGAGTCAAGGGGGTGTAAAGCGGCATAAACACAGCCGTGAAAAGCAGCTAAACCCCATTATAAAAATAAATTACTTTTCAAAACCCGTGAAACAAAGACAGTGAAAGAGAGAGAAATTCTTACAAAATTCGTTCAGGGGCTGTGATGCAACCTGGATTGACCATATCTAGACCCACAGCTGATTGAGACATAAGGGTGGACACTCTTGGGGCTGAGAGGTTCGGTGAGGTTGGGTGAGCCAACGCAGACCCTTTCAAGTAATACTGCATGGTACCCATCCCATGGGTCCCAAATCTCCAGGTTCAAGGGCATCTTCCTACGTCGAAAACAGGCATGAGAAACCCAGAAGATGGTACACCGTGTGATCGGGAAAGGTTTCTAAAACGCACCTCATTTCTCATCTCCTTTGCTCGGGTTCGCCATTCCAGCCGATTTACTTGCCATCTCCCTCCTTGGAGAATCAGCACCTTTAACCTCCTGTTCCGTACAGGTTGCAATTTGTCCTGAGGATGAACGGGAAGAGGGGGAACCAATGAGAGACTAGCTCTAGGTGTTGGGACAGGCACAGGTCACTCTATTTTCCCATCAGGAAGAAGAATTAAGCACAAGCTCAGCCTGCCTCCCAGAACCAGAAGAGGGCCTGAAGCAATCCTGCGCTTTTGCGGCCAGCTCCCAAAAAAGCGAGTTGAAAAATGGAGCTCAGGGGCACTGCAATTCACAAACCTGCAGAGTTTTAAATGATACCTCTCGTCCACAAATATATTAAGGGAAGGCAACGAAGAGGCTTTGAAAGCAAGGCAGAATTGCAGGAAACAGATTTCAGGAGGTAGATTCGAATCGCCTTGAAAGCACATGAAAAGCGGCAAAACGTGGACAATGATGCCCTTGGCCAAAAAGGGCGTATGCGTTTTTTCCTGAATATATTCAGGAAAAAACGCATACGCCCTTTTTGGCCAACCAAGCAACCTGGAAAGGCCAATCAGCGCTCCAAAGAAGTCTCGCTTCCCAGCGGGCAAAAGGGCCATGCGGAAAAAAGTGTCCAAACCAGAAATGCAGGACCGGCCATGGAGAAATGGGAGCCTTGCTACGCTGATGGGTGGGATGTAAATTGCCAACAGCCACTCTGGAGAAGTGTACGGTGTGTTCTGAAACATCTAAAAAACACAGCTTGGAGAGCATAGGGCACTTCCACTCATGGGCGTATAAATTGGGAAAACTAAAAATCAGCAAGACACAGGCACCCCAAAGTTTAGGGCTGCTCTGTTGACAAGAACCCCCACTTCATTACACCTTAAATATCCTAGGAAAGAGAAAAATGGATAAAGAAGTTGTGGTCCTCATGTACAATGGAATATCACTCAGCCATGAAATCAACGTCATAAGGCTAGTAGCAGCACGATGAGTGGATTTAGGTACGACGATTCTAAGTGAAATAAGTCACACAGAAAAAGACACTTATCATAACATATCACTTAGAGAGGGAATGTAAAAACCGCTACACTTGAACTGAATTACAAAACAGAACAGAGTCACACGTTTAGAAAACACACTATGGCTGCTGAACGGGCAAGGTGAGGTGGGGTGATGCATAAAACAAGGGTTTCAAATTAGCTCAGATACCGTTCCATAAACCCAATATGTAATAGACAAGACCTACTCCTTGCTCAGTGAACTGGACTCAACACCCCCTATTCACCGCACAAGAACATATCTGACTAGTAAGAATCTTCAAACCTATGTATTGATATCTCTCCGTAAGTGAGTCAAGGGTGTGTAAAGCGGCATAAACACAGCCGTGAAAAGCAGCTAAACCCCATTATAAAAATAAATTACTTTTCAAAACCCGTGAAACAAAGACAGTGAAAGAGAGAGAAATTCTTACAAAATTCGTTCAGGGGCTGTGATGCAACCTGGATTGACCATATCTAGACCCACAGCTGATTGAGACATAAGGGTGGACACTCTTGGGGCTGAGAGGTTCGGTGAGGTTGGGTGAGCCAACGCAGACCCTTTCAAGTAATACTGCATGGTACCCATCCCATGGGTCCCAAATCTCCAGGTTCAAGGGCATCTTCCTACGTCGAAAACAGGCATGAGAAACCCAGAAGATGGTACACCGTGTGATCGGGAAAGGTTTCTAAAACGCACCTCATTTCTCATCTCCTTTGCTCGGGTTCGCCATTCCAGCCAATTTACTAGCCATCTCCCTCCTTGGAGAATCAGCACCTTTAACCTCCTGTTCCGTACAGGTTGCAATTTGTCCTGAGGATGAACGGGAAGAGGGGGAACCAATGAGAGACTAGCTCTAGGTGTTGGGACAGGCACAGGTCACTCTATTTTCCCATCAGGAAGAAGAATTAAGCACAAGCTCAGCCTGCCCCCCAGAACCAGAAGAGGGCCTGAAGCAATGCTGCGCTTTTGCGGCCAGCTCCCAAAAAAGCGAGTTGAAAAATGGAGCTCAGGGGCACTGCAATTCACAAACCTGCACAGTTTTAAATGATACCTCTCGTCCACAAATATACTAAGGGAAGGCAACGAAGAGGCTTTGAAAGCAAGGCAGAATTGCAGGAAACAGATTTCAGGAGGTAGATTCTTATCGCCTTGAAAGCACATGAAAAGCGGCAAAACGTGGACAATGATGCCCTTGGCCAAAAAGGGCGTATGCGTTTTTTCCTGAATATATTCAGGAAAAAACGCATACGCCCTTTTTGGGCAACCAAGCAACCTGGAAAGGCCAATCAGCGCTCCAAAGAAGTCTCGCTTCCCAGCGGGCAAAAGGGCCATGCGGAAAAAAGTGTCCAAACCAGAAATGCAGGACTGGCCATGGAGAAATGGGAGCCTTGCTACGCTGATGGGTGGGATGTAAATTGCCAACAGCCACTCTGGAGAAGTGTACGGTGTGTTCTGAAACATCTAAAAAACACAGCTTGGAGAGCATAGGGCACTTCCACACATGGGCGTATAAATTGGGAAAACTAAAAATCAGCAAGACACAGGCACCCCAAAGTTTAGGGCTGCTCTGTGGACAAGAACCCCCACTTCATTACACCTTAAATATCCTAGGAAAGAGAAAAATGGATAAAGAAGTTGGGGTCCTCATGTACAATGGAATATCACTCAGCCATGAAATCAACGTCATAAGGCTAGTAGCAGCACGATGAGTGGATTTAGGTACGACGATTCTAAGTGAAATAAGTCACACAGAAAAAGACACTTATCATAACATATCACTTAGAGAGGGAATGTAAAAACCGCTACACTTGAACTGAATTACAAAACAGAACAGAGTCACACGTTTAGAAAACACACTATGGCTGCTGAACGGGCAAGGTGAGGTGGGGTGATGCATAAAACAAGGGTTTCAAATTAGCTCAGATACCGTTCCATAAACCCAATATGTAATAGACAAGACCTACTCCTTGCTCAGTGAACTGGACTCAACACCCCCTATTCACCGCAAAAGAATATATCTGACTAGTAAGAATCTTCAAACCTATGTATTGATATCTCTCCGTAAGTGAGTCAAGGGGGTGTAAAGCGGCATAAACACAGCCGTGAAAAGCAGCTAAACCCCATTATAAAAATAAATTACTTTTCAAAACCCGTGAAACAAAGACAGTGAAAGAGAGAGAAATTCTTACAAAATTCGTTCAGCGGCTGTGATGCAACCTGGATTGACCATATCTAGACCCACAGCTGATTGAGACATAAGGGTGGACACTCTTGGGGCTGAGAGGTTCGGTGAGGTTGGGTGAGCCAACGCAGACCCTTTCAAGTAATACTGCATGGTACCCATCCCATGGGTCCCAAATCTCCAGGTTCAAGGGCATCTTCCTACGTCGAAAACAGGCATGAGAAACCCAGAAGATGGTACACCGTGTGATCGGGAAAGGTTTCTAAAACGCACCTCATTTCTCATCTCCTTTGCTCGGGTTCGCCATTCCAGCCGATTTACTAGCCATCTCCCTCCTTGGAGAATCAGCACCTTTAACCTCCTGTTCCGTACAGGTTGCAATTTGTCCTGAGGATGAACGGGAAGAGGGGGAACCAATGAGAGACTAGCTCTAGGTGTTGGGACAGGCACAGGTCACTCTATTTTCCCATCAGGAAGAAGAATTAAGCACAAGCTCAGCCTGCCCCCCAGAACCAGAAGAGGGCCTGAAGCAATCCTGCGCTTTTGCGGCCAGCTCCCAAAAAAGCGAGTTGAAAAATGGAGCTCAGGGGCACTGCAATTCACAAACCTGCAGAGTTTTAAATGATACCTCTCGTCCACAAATATATTAAGGGAAGGCAACGAAGAGGCTTTGAAAGCAAGGCAGAATTGCAGGAAACAGATTTCAGGAGGTAGATTCGAATCGCCTTGAAAGCACATGAAAAGCGGCAAAACGTGGACAATGATGCCCTTGGCCAAAAAGGGCGTATGCGTTTTTTCCTGAATATATTCAGGAAAAAACGCATACGCCCTTTTTGGCCAACCAAGCAACCTGGAAAGGCCAATCAGCGCTCCAAAGAAGTCTCGCTTCCCAGCGGGCAAAAGGGCCATGCGGAAAAAAGTGTCCAAACCAGAAATGCAGGACCGGCCATGGAGAAATGGGAGCCTTGCTACGCTGATGGGTGGGATGTAAATTGCCAACAGCCACTCTGGAGAAGTGTACGGTGTGTTCTGAAACATCTAAAAAACACAGCTTGGAGAGCATAGGGCACTTCCACTCATGGGCGTATAAATTGGGAAAACTAAAAATCAGCAAGACACAGGCACCCCAAAGTTTAGGGCTGCTCTGTGGACAAGAACCCCCACTTCATTACACCTTAAATATCCTAGGAAAGAGAAAAATGGATAAAGAAGTGGTGGTCCTCATGTACAATGGAATATCACTCAGCCATGAAATCCACGTCATAAGGCTAGTAGCAGCACGATGAGTGGATTTAGGTACGACGATTCTAAGTGAAATAAGTCACACAGAAAAGACACTTATCATAAGATATCACTTAGAGAGGGAATGTAAAAACCGCTACACTTGAACTGAATTGCAAAACAGAACAGAGTCACACGTTTAGGAAACACACTATGGCTGCTGAACGGGAAAGGTGAGGTGGGGTGATGCATAAAACAAGTGTTTCAAATTAGCTCCGATACCGTTCCATAAACCCAATATGTAAGAGACAAGACCTATTCCTTTTTCAGTGAACTGGACTCAACACCCCCTATTCACCGCACAAGAATATATCTGACTAGTAAGAATCTTCAAACCTATGTATTGATATCTCTCCGTAAGTGAGTCAAGGGGGTGTAAAGCGGCATAAACACAGCCGTGAAAAGCAGCTAAACCCCATTATAAAAATAAATTACTTTCAAACCCGTGAAACAAAGACAGTGAAAGAGAGAGAAATTCTTACAAAATTCGTTCAGGGGCTGTGATGCAACCTGGATTGACCATATCTAGACCCACAGGTGATTGAGACATAAGGGTGGACACTCTTGGGGCTGAGAGGTTCGGTGAGGTTGGGTGAGCCAACGCAGACCCTTTCAAGTAATACTGCATGGTACCCATCCCATGGGTCCCAAATCTCCAGGTTCAAGGGCATCTTCCTACGTCGAAAACAGGCATGAGAAACCCAGAAGATGGTACACCGTGTGATCGGGAAAGGTTTCTAAAACGCACCTCATTTCTCATCTCCTTTGCTCGGGTTCGCCATTCCAGCCGATTTACTAGCCATCTCCCTCCTTGGAGAATCAGCACCTTTAACCTCCTGTTCCGTACAGGTTGCAATTTGTCCTGAGGATGAACGGGAAGAGGGGGAACCAATGAGAGACTAGCTCTAGGTGTTGGGACAGGCACAGGTCACTCTATTTTCCCATCAGGAAGAAGAATTAAGCACAAGCTCAGCCTGCCCCCCAGAACCAGAAGAGGGCCTGAAGCAATCCTGCGCTTTTGCGGCCAGCTCCCAAAAAAGCGAGTTGAAAAATGGAGCTCAGGGGCACTGCAATTCACAAACCTGCAGAGTTTTAAATGATACCTCTCGTCCACAAATATATTAAGGGAAGGCAACGAAGAGGCTTTGAAAGCAAGGCAGAATTGCAGGAAACAGATTTCAGGAGGTAGATTCGAATCGCCTTGAAAGCACATGAAAAGCGGCAAAACGTGGACAATGATGCCCTTGGCCAAAAAGGGCGTATGCGTTTTTTCCTGAATATATTCAGGAAAAAACGCATACGCCCTTTTTGGCCAACCAAGCAACCTGGAAAGGCCAATCAGCGCTCCAAAGAAGTCTCGCTTCCCAGCGGGCAAAAGGGCCATGCGGAAAAAAGTGTCCAAACCAGAAATGCAGGACCGGCCATGGAGAAATGGGAGCCTTGCTACGCTGATGGGTGGGATGTAAATTGCCAACAGCCACTCTGGAGAAGTGTACGGTGTGTTCTGAAACATCTAAAAAACACAGCTTGGAGAGCATAGGGCACTTCCACTCATGGGCGTATAAATTGGGAAAACTAAAAATCAGCAAGACACAGGCACCCCAAAGTTTAGGGCTGCTCTGTGGACAAGAACCCCCACTTCATTACACCTTAAATATCCTAGGAAAGAGAAAAATGGATAAAGAAGTGGTGGTCCTCATGTACAATGGAATATCACTCAGCCATGAAATCCACGTCATAAGGCTAGTAGCAGCACGATGAGTGGATTTAGGTACGACGATTCTAAGTGAAATAAGTCACACAGAAAAGACACTTATCATAAGATATCACTTAGAGAGGGAATGTAAAAACCGCTACACTTGAACTGAATTGCAAAACAGAACAGAGTCACACGTTTAGGAAACACACTATGGCTGCTGAACGGGAAAGGTGAGGTGGGGTGATGCATAAAACAAGTGTTTCAAATTAGCTCCGATACCGTTCCATAAACCCAATATGTAAGAGACAAGACCTATTCCTTTTTCAGTGAACTGGACTCAACACCCCCTATTCACCGCACAAGAATATATCTGACTAGTAAGAATCTTCAAACCTATGTATTGATATCTCTCCGTAAGTGAGTCAAGGGGGTGTAAAGCGGCATAAACACAGCCGTGAAAAGCAGCTAAACCCCATTATAAAAATAAATTACTTTTCAAAACCCGTGAAACAAAGACAGTGAAAGAGAGAGAAATTCTTACAAAATTCGTTCAGGGGCTGTGATGCAACCTGGATTGACCATATCTAGACCCACAGGTGATTGAGACATAAGGGTGGACACTCTTGGGGCTGAGAGGTTCGGTGAGGTTGGGTGAGCCAACGCAGACCCTTTCAAGTAATACTGCATGGTACCCATCCCATGGGTCCCAAATCTCCAGGTTCAAGGGCATCTTCCTACGTCGAAAACAGGCATGAGAAACCCAGAAGATGGTACACCGTGTGATCGGGAAAGGTTTCTAAAACGCACCTCATTTCTCATCTCCTTTGCTCAGGTTCGCCATTCCAGCCGATTTACTAGCCGTCTCCCTCCTTGGAGAATCAGCACCTTTAACCTCCTGTTCCGTACAGGTTGCAATTTGTCCTGAGAATGAACGGGAAGAGGGGGAACCAATGAGAGACTAGCTCTAGGTGTTGGGACAGGCACAGGTCACTCTATATTCCCATCAGGAAGAAGAATTAAGCACAAGCTCAGCCTGCCTCCCAGAACCAGAAGAGGGCCTGAAGCAATCCTGCGCTTTTGCGGCCAGCTCCCAAAAAAGCCAGTTGAAAAATGGAGCTCAGGGGCACTGCAATTCACAAACCTGCAGAGTTTTAAATGATACCTCTCGTCCACAAATATATTAAGGGAAGGCAACGAAGAGGCTTTGAAAGCAAGGCAGAATTGCAGGAAACAGATTTCAGGAGGTAGATTCGAATCGCCTTGAAAGCACATGAAAAGCGGCAAAACGTGGACAATGATGCCCTTGGCCAAAAAGGGCGTATGCGTTTTTTCCTGAATATATTCAGGAAAAAACGCATACGCCCTTTTTGGCCAACCAAGCAACCTGGAAAGGCCAATCAGCGCTCCAAAGAAGTCTCGCTTCCCAGCGGGCAAAAGGGCCATGCGGAAAAAAGTGTCCAAACCAGAAATGCAGGACCGGCCATGGAGAAATGGGAGCCTTGCTACGCTGATGGGTGGGATGTAAATTGCCAACAGCCACTCTGGAGAAGTGTACGGTGTGTTCTGAAACATCTAAAAAACACAGCTTGGAGAGCATAGGGCACTTCCACTCATGGGCGTATAAATTGGGAAAACTAAAAATCAGCAAGACACAGGCACCCCAAAGTTTAGGGCTGCTCTGTGGACAAGAACCCCCACTTCATTACACCTTAAATATCCTAGGAAAGAGAAAAATGGATAAAGAAGTTGTGGTCCTCATGTACAATGGAATATCACTCAGCCATGAAATCAACGTCATAAGGCTAGTAGCAGCACGATGAGTGGATTTAGGTACGACGATTCTAAGTGAAATAAGTCACACAGAAAAAGACACTTATCATAACATATCACTTAGAGAGGGAATGTAAAAACCGCTACACTTGAACTGAATTACAAAACAGAACAGAGTCACACGTTTAGAAAACACACTATGGCTGCTGAACGGGCAAGGTGAGGTGGGGTGATGCATAAAACAAGGGTTTCAAATTAGCTCAGATACCGTTCCATAAACCCAATATGTAATAGACAAGACCTACTCCTTGCTCAGTGAACTGGACTCAACACCCCCTATTCACCGCAAAAGAATATATCTGACTAGTAAGAATCTTCAAACCTATGTATTGATATCTCTCCGTAAGTGAGTCAAGGGTGTGTAAAGCGGCATAAACACAGCCGTGAAAAGTAGCTAAACCCCATTATAAAAATAAATTACTTTTCAAAACCCGTGAAACAAAGACAGTGAAAGAGAGAGAAATTCTTACAAAATTCGTTCAGGGGCTGTGATGCAACCTGGATTGACCATATCTAGACCCACAGCTGATTGAGACATAAGGGTGGACACTCTTGGGGCTGAGAGGTTCGGTGAGGTTGGGTGAGCCAACGCAGACCCTTTCAAGTAATACTGCATGGTACCCATCCCATGGGTCCCAAATCTCCAGGTTCAAGGGCATCTTCCTACGTCGAAAACAGGCATGAGAAACCCAGAAGATGGTACACCGTGTGATCGGGAAAGGTTTCTAAAACGCACCTCATTTCTCATCTCCTTTGCTCGGGTTCGCCATTCCAGCCAATTTACTAGCCATCTCCCTCCTTGGAGAATCAGCACCTTTAACCTCCTGTTCCGTACAGGTTGCAATTTGTCCTGAGGATGAACTGGAAGAGGGGGAACCAATGAGAGACTAGCTCTAGGTGTTGGGACAGGCACAGGTCACTCTATTTTCCCATCAGGAAGAAGAATTAAGCACAAGCTCAGCCTGCCCCCCAGAACCAGAAGAGGGCCTGAAGCAATCCTGCGCTTTTGCGGCCAGCTCCCAAAAAAGCGAGTTGAAAAATGGAGCTCAGGGGCACTGCAATTCACAAACCTGCACAGTTTTAAATGATACCTCTCGTCCACAAATATACTAAGGGAAGGCAACGAAGAGGCTTTGAAAGCAAGGCAGAATTGCAGGAAACAGATTTCAGGAGGTAGATTCTTATCGCCTTGAAAGCACATGAAAAGCGGCAAAACGTGGACAATGATGCCCTTGGCCAAAAAGGGCGTATGCGTTTTTTCCTGAATATATTCAGGAAAAAACGCATACGCCCTTTTTGGGCAACCAAGCAACCTGGAAAGGCCAATCAGCGCTCCAAAGAAGTCTCGCTTCCCAGCGGGCAAAAGGGCCATGCGGAAAAAAGTGTCCAAACCAGAAATGCAGGACCGGCCATGGAGAAATGGGAGCCTTGCTACGCTGATGGGTGGGATGTAAATTGCCAACAGCCACTCTGGAGAAGTGTACGGTGTGTTCTGAAACATCTAAAAAACACAGCTTGGAGAGCATAGGGCACTTCCACACATGGGCGTATAAATTGGGAAAACTAAAAATCAGCAAGACACAGGCACCCCAAAGTTTAGGGCTGCTCTGTGGACAAGAACCCCCACTTCATTACACCTTAAATATCCTAGGAAAGAGAAAAATGGATAAAGAAGTTGGGGTCCTCATGTACAATGGAATATCACTCAGCCATGAAATCCACGTCATAAGGCTAGTAGCAGCACGATGAGTGGATTTAGGTACGACGATTCTAAGTGAAATAAGTCACACAGAAAAGACACTTATCATAAGATATCACTTAGAGAGGGAATGTAAAAACCGCTACACTTGAACTGAATTGCAAAACAGAACAGAGTCACACGTTTAGGAAACACACTATGGCTGCTGAACGGGAAAGGTGAGGTGGGGTGATGCATAAAACAAGGGTTTCAAATTAGCTCCGATACCGTTCCATAAACCCAATATGTAAGAGACAAGACCTATTCCTTTTTCAGTGAACTGGACTCAACACCCCCTATTCACCGCACAAGAATATATCTGACTAGTAAGAATCTTCAAACCTATGTATTGATATCTCTCCGTAAGTGAGTCAAGGGGGTGTAAAGCGGCATAAACACAGCCGTGAAAAGCAGCTAAACCCCATTATAAAAATAAATTACTTTTCAAAACCCGTGAAACAAAGACAGTGAAAGAGAGAGAAATTCTTACAAAATTCGTTCAGGGGCTGTGATGCAACCTGGATTGACCATATCTAGACCCACAGCTGATTGAGACATAAGGGTGGACACTCTTGGGGCTGAGAGGTTCGGTGAGGTTGGGTGAGCCAACGCAGACCCTTTCAAGTAATACTGCATGGTACCCATCCCATGGGTCCCAAATCTCCAGGTTCAAGGGCATCTTCCTACGTCGAAAACAGGCATCAGAAACCCAGAAGATGGTACACCATGTGATCGGGAAAGGTTTCTAAAACGCACCTCATTTCTCATCTCCTTTGCTCGGGTTCGCCATTCCAGCCGATTTACTAGACATCTCCCTCCTTGGAGAATCAACACCTTTAACCTCCTGTTCCGTACAGGTTGCAATTTGTCCTGAGGATGAAGGGGAAGAGGGGGAACCAATGAGAGACTAGCTCTAGGTGTTGGGACAGGCACAGGTCACTCTATTTTCCCATCAGGAAGAAGAATTAAGCACAAGCTCAGCCTGCCCCCCAGAACCAGAAGAGGGCCTGAAGCAATCCTGCGCTTTGGCGGCCATCTCCCAAAAAAGCAAGTTGAAAAATGGAGCTCAGGGGCACTGCAATTCACAAACCTGCAGAGTTTTAAATGATACCTCTCGTCCACAAATATATTAAGGGAAGGCAACGAAGAGGCTTTGAAAGCAAGGCAGAATTGCAGGAAACAGATTTCAGGAGGTAGATTCGAATCGCCTTGAAAGCACATGAAAAGCGGCAAATCGTGGACAATGATGCCCTTGGCCAAAAAGGGCGTATGCGTTTTTTCCTGAATATATTCAGGAAAAAACGCATATGCCCTTTGTGGCCAACCAAGCAACCTGGAAAGGCCAATCAGCGCTCCAAAGAAGTCTCGCTTCCCAGCGGGCAAAAGGGCCATGCGGAAAAAAGTGTCTAAAACCAGAAATGCAGGACTGGCCATGGGGAAATGGGAGCCTTGCTACGCTGATGGGTGGGATGTAAATTGCCAACAGCCACTCTGGAGAAGTGTACGGTGTGTTCTGAAACATCTAAAAAACACAGCTTGGAGAGCATAGGGCACTTCCACTCATGGGCGTATAAATTGGGAAAACTAAAAATCAGCAAGACACAGGCACCCCAAAGTTTAGGGCTGCTCTGTTGACAAGAACCCCCACTTCATTACACCTTAAATATCCTAGGAAAGAGAAAAATGGATAAAGAAGTTGTGGCCCTCATGTACAATGGAATATCACTCAGCCATGAAATCAACGTCATAAGGCTAGTAGCAGCACGATGAGTGGATTTAGGTACGACGATTCTAAGTGAAATAAGTCACACAGAAAAAGACACTTTCATAAGATATCACTTAGAGAGGGAATGTAAAAACCGCTACACTTGAACTGAATTGCAAAACAGAACAGAGTCACACGTTTAGGAAACACACTATGGCTGCTGAACGGGAAAGGTGAGGTGGGGTGATGCATAAAACAAGGGTTTCAAATTAGCTCCGATACCGTTCCATAAACCCAATATGTAAGAGACAAGACCTATTCCTTTTTCAGTGAACTGGACTCAACACCCCCTATTCACCGCACAAGAATATATCTGACTAGTAAGAATCTTCAAACCTATGTATTGATATCTCTCTGTAAGTGAGTCAAGGGGGTGTAAAGCGGCATAAACACAGCCGTGAAAAGCAGCTAAACCCCATTATAAAAATAAATTACTTTTCAAAACCCGTGAAACAAAGACAGTGAAAGAGAGAGAAATTCTTACAAAATTCGTTCAGGGGCTGTGATGCAACCTGGATTGACCATATCTAGACCCACAGCTGATTGAGACATAAGGGTGGACACTCTTGGGGCTGAGAGGTTCGGTGAGGTTGGGTGAGCCAACGCAGACCCTTTCAAGTAATACTGCATGGTACCCATCCCATGGGTCCCAAATCTCCAGGTTCAAGGGCATCTTCCTACGTCGAAAACAGGCATGAGAAACCCAGAAGATGGTACACCGTGTGATCGGGAAAGGTTTCTAAAACGCACCTCATTTCTCATCTCCTTTGCTTGGGTTCGCCATTCCAGCCGATTTACTAGCCGTCTCCCTCCTTGGAGAATCAGCACCTTTAACCTCCTGTTCCGTACAGGTTGCAATTTGTCCTGAGGATGAACGGGAAGAGGGGGAAGCAATGAGAGACTAGCTCTAGGTGTTGGGACAGGCACAGGTCACTCTATTTTCCCATCAGGAAGAAGAATTAAGCACAAGCTCAGCCTGCCCCCCAGAACCAGAAGAGGGCCTGAAGCAATCCTGCGCTTTTGCGGCCAGCTCCCAAAAAAGCGAGTTGAAAAATGGAGCTCAGGGGCACTGCAATTCACAAACCTGCACAGTTTTAAATGATACCTCTCGTCCACAAATATATTAAGGGAAGGCAACGAAGAGGCTTTGAAAGCAAGGCAGAATTGCAGGAAACAGATTTCAGGAGGTAGATTCGAATCGCCTTGAAAGCCCATGAAAAGCGGCAAAACGTGGACAATGATGCCCTTGGCCAAAAAGGGCGTATGCGTTTTTTCCTGAATATATTCAGGAAAAAACGCATACGCCCTTTTTGGCCAACCAAGCAACCTGGAAAGGCCAATCAGCGCTCCAAAGAAGTCTCGCTTCCCAGCGGGCAAAAGGGCCATGCGGAAAAAAGTGTCCAAACCAGAAATGCAGGACCGGCCATGGAGAAATGGGAGCCTTGCTACGCTGATGGGTGGGATGTAAATTGCCAACAGCCTCTCTGGAGAAGTGTACGGTGCGTTCTGAAACATCTAAAAAACACAGCTTGGAGGGCATAGGGCACTTCCACTCATGGGCGTATAAATTGGGAAAACTAAAAATCAGCAAGACACAGGCACCCCAAAGTTTAGGGCTGCTCTGTGGACAAGAACCCCCACTTCATTACACCTTAAATATCCTAGGAAAGAGAAAAATGGATAAAGAAGTTGGGGTCCTCATGTACAATGGAATATCACTCAGCCATGAAATCCACGTCATAAGGCTAGTAGCAGCACGATGAGTGGATTTAGGTACGACGATTCTAAGTGAAATAAGTCACACAGAAAAGACACTTATCATAAGATATCACTTAGAGAGGGAATGTAAAAACCGCTACACTTGAACTGAATTGCAAAACAGAACAGAGTCACACGTTTAGGAAACACACTATGGCTGCTGAACGGGAAAGGTGAGGTGGGGTGATGCATAAAACAAGGGTTTCAAATTAGCTCCGATACCGTTCCATAAACCCAATATGTAAGAGACAAGACCTATTCCTTTTTCAGTGAACTGGACTCAACACCCCCTATTCACCGCACAAGAATATATCTGACTAGTAAGAATCTTCAAACCTATGTATTGATATCTCTCCGTAAGTGAGTCAAGGGGGTGTAAAGCGGCATAAACACAGCCGTGAAAAGCAGCTAAACCCCATTATAAAAATAAATTACTTTTCAAAACCCGTGAAACAAAGACAGTGAAAGAGAGAGAAATTCTTACAAAATTCGTTCAGGGGCTGTGATGCAACCTGGATTGACCATATCTAGACCCACAGCTGATTGAGACATAAGGGTGGACACTCTTGGGGCTGAGAGGTTCGGTGAGGTTGGGTGAGCCAACGCAGACCCTTTCAAGTAATACTGCATGGTACCCATCCCATGGGTCCCAAATCTCCAGGTTCAAGGGCATCTTCCTACGTCGAAAACAGGCATCAGAAACCCAGAAGATGGTACACCATGTGATCGGGAAAGGTTTCTAAAACGCACCTCATTTCTCATCTCCTTTGCTCGGGTTCGCCATTCCAGCCGATTTACTAGACATCTCCCTCCTTGGAGAATCAACACCTTTAACCTCCTGTTCCGTACAGGTTGCAATTTGTCCTGAGGATGAAGGGGAAGAGGGGGAACCAATGAGAGACTAGCTCTAGGTGTTGGGACAGGCACAGGTCACTCTATTTTCCCATCAGGAAGAAGAATTAAGCACAAGCTCAGCCTGCCCCCCAGAACCAGAAGAGGGCCTGAAGCAATCCTGCGCTTTGGCGGCCATCTCCCAAAAAAGCAAGTTGAAAAATGGAGCTCAGGGGCACTGCAATTCACAAACCTGCAGAGTTTTAAATGATACCTCTCGTCCACAAATATATTAAGGGAAGGCAACGAAGAGGCTTTGAAAGCAAGGCAGAATTGCAGGAAACAGATTTCAGGAGGTAGATTCGAATCGCCTTGAAAGCACATGAAAAGCGGCAAAACGTGGACAATGATGCCCTTGGCCAAAAAGGGCGTATGCGTTTTTTCCTGAATATATTCAGGAAAAAACGCATATGCCCTTTGTGGCCAACCAAGCAACCTGGAAAGGCCAATCAGCGCTCCAAAGAAGTCTCGCTTCCCAGCGGGCAAAAGGGCCATGCGGAAAAAAGTGTCCAAACCAGAAATGCAGGACTGGCCATGGGGAAATGGGAGCCTTGCTACGCTGATGGGTGGGATGTAAATTGCCAACAGCCACTCTGGAGAAGTGTACGGTGTGTTCTGAAACATCTAAAAAACACAGCTTGGAGAGCATAGGGCACTTCCACTCATGGGCGTATAAATTGGGAAAACTAAAAATCAGCAAGACACAGGCACCCCAAAGTTTAGGGCTGCTCTGTTGACAAGAACCCCCACTTCATTACACCTTAAATATCCTAGGAAAGAGAAAAATGGATAAAGAAGTTGTGGCCCTCATGTACAATGGAATATCACTCAGCCATGAAATCAACGTCATAAGGCTAGTAGCAGCACGATGAGTGGATTTAGGTACGACGATTCTAAGTGAAATAAGTCACACAGAAAAAGACACTTTCATAAGATATCACTTAGAGAGGGAATGTAAAAACCGCTACACTTGAACTGAATTGCAAAACAGAACAGAGTCACACGTTTAGGAAACACACTATGGCTGCTGAACGGGAAAGGTGAGGTGGGGTGATGCATAAAACAAGGGTTTCAAATTAGCTCCGATACCGTTCCATAAACCCAATATGTAAGAGACAAGACCTATTCCTTTTTCAGTGAACTGGACTCAACACCCCCTATTCACCGCACAAGAATATATCTGACTAGTAAGAATCTTCAAACCTATGTATTGATATCTCTCTGTAAGTGAGTCAAGGGGGTGTAAAGCGGCATAAACACAGCCGTGAAAAGCAGCTAAACCCCATTATAAAAATAAATTACTTTTCAAAACCCGTGAAACAAAGACAGTGAAAGAGAGAGAAATTCTTACAAAATTCGTTCAGGGGCTGTGATGCAACCTGGATTGACCATATCTAGACCCACAGCTGATTGAGACATAAGGGTGGACACTCTTGGGGCTGAGAGGTTCGGTGAGGTTGGGTGAGCCAACGCAGACCCTTTCAAGTAATACTGCATGGTACCCATCCCATGGGTCCCAAATCTCCAGGTTCAAGGGCATCTTCCTACGTCGAAAACAGGCATGAGAAACCCAGAAGATGGTACACCGTGTGATCGGGAAAGGTTTCTAAAACGCACCTCATTTCTCATCTCCTTTGCTTGGGTTCGCCATTCCAGCCGATTTACTAGCCGTCTCCCTCCTTGGAGAATCAGCACCTTTAACCTCCTGTTCCGTACAGGTTGCAATTTGTCCTGAGGATGAACGGGAAGAGGGGGAACCAATGAGAGACTAGCTCTAGGTGTTGGGACAGGCACAGGTCACTCTATTTTCCCATCAGGAAGAAGAATTAAGCACAAGCTCAGCCTGCCCCCCAGAACCAGAAGAGGGCCTGAAGCAATCCTGCGCTTTTGCGGCCAGCTCCCAAAAAAGCGAGTTGAAAAATGGAGCTCAGGGGCACTGCAATTCACAAACCTGCACAGTTTTAAATGATACCTCTCGTCCACAAATATATTAAGGGAAGGCAACGAAGAGGCTTTGAAAGCAAGGCAGAATTGCAGGAAACAGATTTCAGGAGGTAGATTCGAATCGCCTTGAAAGCACATGAAAAGCGGCAAAACGTGGACAATGATGCCCTTGGCCAAAAAGGGCGTATGCGTTTTTTCCTGAATATATTCAGGAAAAAACGCATACGCCCTTTTTGGCCAACCAAGCAACCTGGAAAGGCCAATCAGCGCTCCAAAGAAGTCTCGCTTCCCAGCGGGCAAAAGGGCCATGCGGAAAAAAGTGTCCAAACCAGAAATGCAGGACCGGCCATGGAGAAATGGGAGCCTTGCTACGCTGATGGGTGGGATGTAAATTGCCAACAGCCTCTCTGGAGAAGTGTACGGTGCGTTCTGAAACATCTAAAAAACACAGCTTGGAGGGCATAGGGCACTTCCACTCATGGGCGTATAAATTGGGAAAACTAAAAATCAGCAAGACACAGGCACCCCAAAGTTTAGGGCTGCTCTGTTGACAAGAACCCCCACTTCATTACACCTTAAATATCCTAGGAAAGAGAAAAATGGATAAAGAAGTTGTGGTCCTCATGTACAATGGAATATCACTCAGCCATGAAATCCACGTCATAAGGCTAGTAGCAGCACGATGAGTGGATTTAGGTACGACGATTCTAAGTGAAATAAGTCACACAGAAAAAGACACTTATCATAAGATACCACTTAGAGAGGGAATGTAAAAACCGCTACACTTGAACTGAATTACAAAACAGAACAGAGTCACACGTTTAGGAAACACACTATGGCTGCTGAACGGGAAAGGTGAGGTGGGGTGATGCATAAAACAAGGGTTTCAAATTAGCTCCGGTACCGTTCCATAAACCCAATATGTAAGAGACAAGACCTATTCCTTTTTCAGTGAACTGGACTCAACACCCCCTATTCACCGCACAAGAATATATCTGACTAGTAAGAATCTTCAAACCTATGTATTGATATCTCTCCGTAAGTGAGTCAAGGGGGTGTAAAGCGGCATAAACACAGCCGTGAAAAGCAGCTAAACCCCATTATAAAAATAAATTACTTTTCAAAACCCGTGAAACAAAGACAGTGAAAGAGAGAGAAATTCTTACAAAATTCGTTCAGGGGCTGTGATGCAACCTGGATTGACCATATCTAGACCCACAGCTGATTGAGACATAAGGGTGGACACTCTTGGGGCTGAGAGGTTCGGTGAGGTTGGGTGAGCCAACGCAGACCCTTTCAAGTAATACTGCATGGTACCCATCCCATGGGTCCCAAATCTCCAGGTTCAAGGGCATCTTCCTACGTCGAAAACAGGCATGAGAAACCCAGAAGATGGTACACCGTGTGATCGGGAAAGGTTTCTAAAACGCACCTCATTTCTCATCTCCTTTGCTCGGGTTCGCCATTCCAGCCGATTTACTAGCCATCTCCCTCCTTGGAGAATCAGCACCTTTAACCTCCTGTTCCGTACAGGTTGCAATTTGTCCTGAGGATGAACGGGAAGAGGGGGAACCAATGAGAGACTAGCTCTAGGTGTTGGGACAGGCACAGGTCACTCTATTTTCCCATCAGGAAGAAGAATTAAGCACAAGCTCAGCCTGCCCCCCAGAACCAGAAGAGGGCCTGAAGCAATCCTGCGCTTTTGCGGCCAGCTCCCAAAAAAGCGAGTTGAAAAATGGAGCTCAGGGGCACTGCAATTCACAAACCTGCAGAGTTTTAAATGATACCTCTCGTCCACAAATATATTAAGGGAAGGCAACGAAGAGGCTTTGAAAGCAAGGCAGAATTGCAGGAAACAGATTTCAGGAGGTAGATTCGAATCGCCTTGAAAGCACATGAAAACCGGCAAAACGTGGACAATGATGCCCTTGGCCAAAAAGGGCGTATGCGTTTTTTCCTGAATATATTCAGGAAAAAACGCATACGCCCTTTTTGGCCAACCAAGCAACCTGGAAAGGCCAATCAGCGCTCCAAAGAAGTCTCGCTTCCCAGCGGGCAAAAGGGCCATGCGGAAAAAAGTGTCCAAACCAGAAATGCAGGACCGGCCATGGAGAAATGGGAGCCTTGCTACGCTGATGGGTGGGATGTAAATTGCCAACAGCCACTCTGGAGAAGTGTACGGTGTGTTCTGAAACATCTAAAAAACACAGCTTGGAGAGCATAGGGCACTTCCACTCATGGGCGTATAAATTGGGAAAACTAAAAATCAGCAAGACACAGGCACCCCAAAGTTTAGGGCTGCTCTGTTGACAAGAACCCCCACTTCATTACACCTTAAATATCCTAGGAAAGAGAAAAATGGATAAAGAAGTTGTGGTCCTCATGTACAATGGAATATCACTCAGCCATGAAATCAACGTCATAAGGCTAGTAGCAGCACGATGAGTGGATTTAGGTACGACGATTCTAAGTGAAATAAGTCAAACAGAAAAAGACACTTATCATAAGATATCACTTAGAGAGGGAATGTAAAAACCGCTACACATGAACTGAATTGCAAAACAGAACAGAGTCACACGTTTAGGAAACACACTATGGCTGCTGAACGGGAAAGGTGAGGTGGGGTGATGCATAAAACAAGGGTTTCAAACTAGCTCCGATACCGTTCCATAAACCCAATATGTAAGAGACAAGACCTATTCCTTTTTCAGTGAACTGGACTCAACACCCCCTATTCACCGCACAAGAATATATCTGACTAGGAAGAATCTTCAAACCTATGTATTGATATCTCTCCGTAAGTGAGTCAAGGGGGTGTAAAGCGGCATAAACACAGCCGTGAAAAGCAGCTAAACCCCATTATAAAAATAAATTACTTTTCAAAACCCGTGAAACAAAGACAGTGAAAGAGAGAGAAATTCTTACAAAATTCGTTCAGGGGCTGTGATGCAACCTGGATTGACCATATCTAGACCCACAGCTGATTGAGACATAAGGGTGGACACTCTTGGGGCTGAGAGGTTCGGTGAGGTTGGGTGAGCCAACGCAGACCCTTTCAAGTAATACTGCATGGTACCCATCCCATGGGTCCCAAATCTCCAGGTTCAAGGGCATCTTCCTACGTCGAAAACAGGCATGAGAAACCCAGAAGATGGTACACCGTGTGATCGGGAAAGGTTTCTAAAACGCACCTCATTTCTCATCTCCTTTGCTCGGGTTCGCCATTCCAGCCGATTTACTAGCCATCTCCCTCCTTGGAGAATCAGCACCTTTAACCACCTGTTCCGTACAGGTTGCAATTTGTCCTGAGGATGAAGGGGAAGAGGGGGAACCAATGAGAGACTAGCTCTAGGTGTTGGGACAGGCACAGGTCACTCTATTTTCCCATCAGGAAGAAGAATTAAGCACAAGCTCAGCCTGCCCCCCAGAACCAGAAGAGGGCCTGAAGCAATCCTGCGCTTTTGCGGCCAGCTCCCAAAAAAGCGAGTTGAAAAATGGAGCTCAGGGGCACTGCAATTCACAAACCTGCACAGTTTTAAATGATACCTCTCGTCCACAAATATATTAAGGGAAGGCAACGAAGAGGCTTTGAAAGCAAGGCAGAATTGCAGGAAACAGATTTCAGGAGGTAGATTCGAATCGCCTTGAAAGCACATGAAAAGCGGCAAAACGTGGACAATGATGCCCTTGGCCAAAAAGGGCGTATGCGTTTTTTCCTGAATATATTCAGGAAAAAACGCATACGCCCTTTTTGGCCAACCAAGCAACCTGGAAAGGCCAATCAGCGCTCCAAAGAAGTCTCGCTTCCCAGCGGGCAAAAGGGCCATGCGGAAAAAAGTGTCCAAACCAGAAATGCAGGATCGGCCATGGAGAAATGGGAGCCTTGCTACGCTGATGGGTGGGATGTAAATTGCCAACAGCCTCTCTGGAGAAGTGTACGGTGTGTTCTGAAACATCTAAAAAACACAGCTTGGAGGGCATAGGGCACTTCCACTCATGGGCGTATAAATTGGGAAAACTAAAAATCAGCAAGACACAGGCACCCCAAAGTTTAGGGCTGCTCTGTTGACAAGAACCCCCACTTCATTACACCTTAAATATCCTAGGAAAGAGAAAAATGGATAAAGAAGTTGTGGTCCTCATGTACAATGGAATATCACTCAGCCATGAAATCCACGTCATAAGGCTAGTAGCAGCACGATGAGTGGATTTAGGTACGACGATTCTAAGTGAAATAAGTCACACAGAAAAAGACACTTATCATAAGATACCACTTAGAGAGGGAATGTAAAAACCGCTACACTTGAACTGAATTACAAAACAGAACAGAGTCACACGTTTAGGAAACACACTATGGCTGCTGAACGGGAAAGGTGAGGTGGGGTGATGCATAAAACAAGGGTTTCAAATTAGCACCGGTACCGTTCCATAAACCCAATATGTAAGAGACAAGACCTATTCCTTTTTCAGTGAACTGGACTCAACACCCCCTATTCACCGCACAAGAATATATCTGACTAGTAAGAATCTTCAAACCTATGTATTGATATCTCTCCGTAAGTGAGTCAAGGGGGTGTAAAGCGGCATAAACACAGCCGTGAAAAGCAGCTAAACCCCATTATAAAAATAAATTACTTTTCAAAACCCGTGAAACAAAGACAGTGAAAGAGAGAGAAATTCTTACAAAATTCGTTCAGGGGCTGTGATGCAACCTGGATTGACCATATCTAGACCCACAGCTGATTGAGACATAAGGGTGGACACTCTTGGGGCTGAGAGGTTCGGTGAGGTTGGGTGAGCCAACGCAGACCCTTTCAAGTAATACTGCATGGTACCCATCCCATGGGTCCCAAATCTCCAGGTTCAAGGGCATCTTCCTACGTCGAAAACAGGCATGAGAAACCCAGAAGATGGTACACCGTGTGATCGGGAAAGGTTTCTAAAATGCACCTCATTTCTCATCTCCTTTGCTCGGGTTCGCCATTCCAGCCGATTTACTAGCCATCTCCCTCCTTGGAGAATCAGCACCTTTAACCTCCTGTTCCGTACAGGTTGCAATTTGTTCTGAGGATGAACGGGAAGAGGGGGAACCAATGAGAGACTAGCTCTAGGTGTTGGGACAGGCACAGGTCACTCTATTTTCCCATCAGGAAGAAGAATTAAGCACAAGCTCAGCCTGCCCCCCAGAACCAGAAGAGGGCCTGAAGCAATCCTGCGCTTTTGCGGCCAGCTCCCAAAAAAGCGAGTTGAAAAATGGAGCTCAGGGGCACTGCAATTCACAAACCTGAACAGTTTTAAATGATACCTCTCGTCCACAAATATACTAAGGGAAGGCAACGAAGAGGCTTTGAAAGCAAGGCAGAATTGCAGGAAACAGATTTCAGGAGGTAGATTCGAATCGCCTTGAAAGCACATGAAAAGCGGCAAAACGTGGACAATGATGCCCTTGGCCAAAAAGGGCGTATGCGTTTTTTCCTGAATATATTCAGGAAAAAACGCATACGCCCTTTTTGGCCAACCAAGCAACCTGGAAAGGCCAATCAGCGCTCCAAAGAAGTCTCGCTTCCCAGCGGGCAAAAGGGCCATGCGGAAAAAAGTGTCCAAACCAGAAATGCAGGACCGGCCATGGAGAAATGGGAGCCTTGCTACGCTGATGGGTGGGATGTAAATTGCCAACAGCCACTCTGGAGAAGTGTACGGTGTGTTCTGAAACATCTAAAAAACACAGCTTGGAGAGCATAGGGCACTTCCACTCATGGGCGTATAAATTGGGAAAACTAAAAATCAGCAAGACACAGGCACCCCAAAGTTTAGGGCTGCTCTGTTGACAAGAACCCCCACTTCATTACACCTTAAATATCCTAGGAAAGAGAAAAATGGATAAAGAAGTTGGGGTCCTCATGTACAATGGAATATCACTCAGCCATGAAATCCACGTCATAAGGCTAGTAGCAGCACGATGAGTGGATTTAGGTACGACGATTCTAAGTGAAATAAGTCACACAGAAAAAGACACTTATCATAAGATATCACTTAGAGAGGGAATGTAAAAACCGCTACACTTGAACTGAATTACAAAACAGAACAGAGTCACACGTTTAGGAAACACACTATGGCTGCTGAACGGGAAAGGTGAGGTGGGGTGATGCATAAAACAAGGGTTTCAAATTAGCTCCGATACCGTTCCATAAACCCAATATGTAAGAGACAAGACCTATTCCTTTTTCAGTGAACTGGACTCAACACCCCCTATTCACCGCACAAGAATATATCTGACTAGGAAGAATCTTCAAACCTATGTATTGATATCTCTCCGTAAGTGAGTCAAGGGGGTGTAAAGCGGCATAAACACAGCCGTGAAAAGCAGCTAAACCCCATTATAAAAATAAATTACTTTTCAAAACCCGTGAAACAAAGACAGTGAAAGAGAGAGAAATTCTTACAAAATTCGTTCAGGGGCTGTGATGCAACCTGGATTGACCATATCTAGACCCACAGCTGATTGAGACATAAGGGTGGACACTCTTGGGGCTGAGAGGTTCGGTGAGGTTGGGTGAGCCAACGCAGACCCTTTCAAGTAATACTGCATGGTACCCATCCCATGGGTCCCAAATCTCCAGGTTCAAGGGCATCTTCCTACGTCGAAAACAGGCATGAGAAACCCAGAAGATGGTACACCGTGTGATCGGGAAAGGTTTCTAAAACGCACCTCATTTCTCATCTCCTTTGCTCGGGTTCGCCATTCCAGCCGATTTACTAGCCATCTCCCTCCTTGGAGAATCAGCACCTTTAACCTCCTGTTCCGTACAGGTTGCAATTTGTCCTGAGGATGAACGGGAAGAGGGGGAACCAATGAGAGACTAGCTCTAGGTGTTGGGACAGGCACAGGTCACTCTATTTTCCCATCAGGAAGAAGAATTAAGCACAAGCTCAGCCTGCCCCCCAGAACCAGAAGAGGGCCTGAAGCAATCCTGCGCTTTTGCGGCCAGCTCCCAAAAAAGCGAGTTGAAAAATGGAGCTCAGGGGCACTGCAATTCACAAACCTGCAGAGTTTTAAATGATACCTCTCGTCCACAAATATATTAAGGGAAGGCAACGAAGAGGCTTTGAAAGCAAGGCAGAATTGCAGGAAACAGATTTCAGGAGGTAGATTCGAATCGCCTTGAAAGCACATGAAAAGCGGCAAAACGTGGACAATGATGCCCTTGGCCAAAAAGGGCGTATGCGTTTTTTCCTGAATATATTCAGGAAAAAACGCATACGCCCTTTTTGGCCAACCAAGCAACCTGGAAAGGCCAATCAGCGCTCCAAAGAAGTCTCGCTTCCCAGCGGGCAAAAGGGCC
Organism: Balaenoptera acutorostrata; assembly: GCF_949987535.1. Classification (NCBI taxonomy): domain Eukaryota; kingdom Metazoa; phylum Chordata; class Mammalia; order Artiodactyla; family Balaenopteridae; genus Balaenoptera; species Balaenoptera acutorostrata. The sequence continues at coordinate 130,813 of NW_026645944.1, read as the reverse complement.
ATGCGGAAAAAAGTGTCCAAACCAGAAATGCAGGACCGGCCATGGAGAAATGGGAGCCTTGCTACGCTGATGGGTGGGATGTAAATTGCCAACAGCCACTCTGGAGAAGTGTACGGTGTGTTCTGAAACATCTAAAAAACACAGCTTGGAGAGCATAGGGCACTTCCACTCATGGGCGTATAAATTGGGAAAACTAAAAATCAGCAAGACACAGGCACCCCAAAGTTTAGGGCTGCTCTGTTGACAAGAACCCCCACTTCATTACACCTTAAATATCCTAGGAAAGAGAAAAATGGATAAAGAAGTTGGGGTCCTCATGTACAATGGAATATCACTCAGCCATGAAATCAACGTCATAAGGCTAGTAGCAGCACGATGAGTGGATTTAGGTACGAAGATTCTAAGTGAAATAAGTCACACAGAAAAAGACACTTATCATAAGATATCACTTAGAGAGGGAATGTAAAAACCGCTACACTTGAACTGAATTGCAAAACAGAACAGAGTCACACGTTTAGGAAACACACTATGGCTGCTGAACGGGAAAGGTGAGGTGGGGTGATGCATAAAACAAGGGTTTCAAATTAGCTCCGATACCGTTCCATAAACCCAATATGTAAGAGACAAGACCTATTCCTTTTTCAGTGAACTGGACTCAACACCCCCTATTCACCGCACAAGAATATATCTGACTAGTAAGAATCTTCAAACCTATGTATTGATATCTCTCCGTAAGTGAGTCAAGGGGGTGTAAAGCGGCATAAACACAGCCGTGAAAAGCAGCTAAACCCCAATATAAAAATAAATTACTTTTCAAAACCCGTGAAACAAAGACAGTGAAAGAGAGAGAAATTCTTACAAAATTCGTTCAGGGGCTGTGATGCAACCTGGATTGACCATATCTAGACCCACAGCTGATTGAGACATAAGGGTGGACACTCTTGGGGCTGAGAGGTTCGGTGAGGTTGGGTGAGCCAACACAGACCCTTTCAAGTAATACTGCATGGTACCCATCCCATGGGTCCCAAATCTCCAGGTTCAAGGGCATCTTCCTACGTCGAAAACAGGCATGAGAAACCCAGAAGATGGTACACCGTGTGATCGGGAAAGGTTTCTAAAACGCACCTCATTTCTCATCTCCTTTGCTCGGGTTCGCCATTCCAGCCGATTTACTAGCCATCTCCCTCCTTGGAGAATCAGCACCTTTAACCTCCTGTTCCGTACAGGTTGCAATTTGTCCTGAGGATGAACGGGAAGAGGGGGAACCAATGAGAGACTAGCTCTAGGTGTTGGGACAGGCACAGGTCACTCTATTTTCCCATCAGGAAGAAGAATTAAGCACAAGCTCAGCCTGCCCCCCAGAACCAGAAGAGGGCCTGAAGCAATCCTGCGCTTTTGCGGCCAGCTCCCAAAAAAGCGAGTTGAAAAATGGAGCTCAGGGGCACTGCAATTCACAAACCTGCACAGTTTTAAATGATACCTCTCGTCCACAAATATACTAAGGGAAGGCAACGAAGAGGCTTTGAAAGCAAGGCAGAATTGCAGGAAACAGATTTCAGGAGGTAGATTCGAATCGCCTTGAAAGCACATGAAAAGCGGCAAAACGTGGACAATGATGCCCTTGGCCAAAAAGGGCGTATGCGTTTTTTCCTGAATATATTCAGGAAAAAACGCATATGCCCTTTTTGGCCAACCAAGCAACCTGGAAAGGCCAATCAGCGCTCCAAAGAAGTCTCGCTTCCCAGCGGGCAAAAGGGCCATGCGGAAAAAAGTGTCCAAACCAGAAATGCAGGACCGGCCATGGAGAAATGGGAGCCTTGCTACGCTGATGGGTGGGATGTAAATTGCCAACAGCCACTCTGGAGAAGTGTACGGTGTGTTCTGAAACATCTAAAAAACACAGCTTGGAGAGCATAGGGCACTTCCACTCATGGGCGTATAAATTGGGAAAACTAAAAATCAGCAAGACACAGGCACCACAAAGTTTAGGGCTGCTCTGTTGACAAGAACCCCCACTTCATTACACCTTAAATATCCTAGGAAAGAGAAAAATGGATAAAGAAGTTGGGGTCCTCATGTACAATGGAATATCACTCAGCCATGAAATCCACGTCATAAGGCTAGTAGCAGCACGATGAGTGGATTTAGGTACGACGATTCTAAGTGAAATAAGTCACACAGAAAAGACACTTATCATAAGATATCACTTAGAGAGGGAATGTAAAAACCGCTACAATTGAACTGAATTGCAAAACAGAACAGAGTCACACGTTTAGGAAACACACTATGGCTGCTGAACGGGAAAGGTGAGGTGGGGTGATGCATAAAACAAGGGTTTCAAATTAGCTCCGATACCGTTCCATAAACCCAATATGTAAGAGACAAGACCTATTCCTTTTTCAGTGAACTGGACTCAACACCCCCTATTCACCGCACAAGAATATATCTGAGTAGTAAGAATCTTCAAACCTATGTATTGATATCTCTCCGTAAGTGAGTCAAGGGGGTGTAAAGCGGCATAAACACAGCCGTGAAAAGCAGCTAAACCCCATTATAAAAATAAATTACTTTTCAAAACCCGTGACACAAAGACAGTGAAAGAGAGAGAAATTCTTACAAAATTCGTTCAGGGGCTGTGATGCAACCTGGATTGACCATATCTAGACCCACAGCTGATTGAGACATAAGGGTGGACACTCTTGGGGCTGAGAGGTTCGGTGAGGTTGGGTGAGCCAACGCAGACCCTTTCAAGTAATACTGCATGGTACCCATCCCATGGGTCCCAAATCTCCAGGTTCAAGGGCATCTTCCTACGTCGAAAACAGGCATGAGAAACCCAGAAGATGGTACACCGTGTGATCGGGAAAGGTTTCTAAAACGCACCTCATTTCTCATCTCCTTTGCTCGGGTTCGCCATTCCAGCCGATTTACTAGCCATCTCCCTCCTTGGAGAATCAGCACCTTTAACCTCCTGTTCCGTACAGGTTGCAATTTGTCCTGAGGATGAAGGGGAAGAGGGGGAACCAATGAGAGACTAGCTCTAGGTGTTGGGACAGGCACAGGTCACTCTATTTTCCCATCAGGAAGAAGAATTAAGCACAAGCTCAGCCTGCCCCCCAGAACCAGAAGAGGGCCTGAAGCAATCCTGCGCTTTGGCGGCCATCTCCCAAAAAAGCCAGTTGAAAAATGGAGCTCAGGGGCACTGCAATTCACAAACCTGCAGAGTTTTAAATGATACCTCTCGTCCACAAATATATTAAGGGAAGGCAACGAAGAGGCTTTGAAAGCAAGGCAGAATTGCAGGAAACATATTTCAGGAGGTAGATTCGAATCGCCTTGAAAGCACATGAAAAGCGGCAAAACGTGGACAATGATGCCCTTGGCCAAAAAGGGCGTATGCGCTTTTTCCTGAATATATTCAGGAAAAAACGCATACGCCCTTTTTGGCCAACCAAGCAACCTGGAAAGGCCAATCAGCGCTCCAAAGAAGTCTCGCTTCCCAGCGGGCAAAAGGGCCATGCGGAAAAAAGTGTCCAAACCAGAAATGCAGGACCGGCCATGGAGAAATGGGAGCCTTGCTACGCTGATGGGTGGGATGTAAATTGCCAACAGCCACTCTGGAGAAGTGTACGGTGTGTTCTGAAACATCTAAAAAACACAGCTTGGAGAGCATAGGGCACTTCCACTCATGGGCGTATAAATTGGGAAAACTAAAAATCAGCAAGACACAGGCACCCCAAAGTTTAGGGCTGCTCTGTTGACAAGAACCCCCACTTCATTACACCTTAAATATCCTAGGAAAGAGAAAAATGGATAAAGAAGTTGTGGTCCTCATGTACAATGGAATATCACTCAGCCATGAAATCCACGTCATAAGGCTAGTAGCAGCACGATGAGTGGATTTAGGTACGAAGATTCTAAGTGAAATAAGTCACACAGAAAAAGACACTTATCATAAGATATCACTTAGAGAGGGAATGTAAAAACCGCTACACTTGAACTGAATTGCAAAACAGAACAGAGTCACACGTTTAGGAAACACACTATGGCTGCTGAACGGGAAAGGTGAGGTGGGGTGATGCATAAAACAAGGGTTTCAAATTAGCTCCGATACCGTTCCATAAACCCAATATGTAAGAGACAAGACCTATTCCTTTTTCAGTGAACTGGACTCAACACCCCCTATTCACCGCACAAGAATATATCTGACTAGTAAGAATCTTCAAACCTATGTATTGATATCTCTCTGTAAGTGAGTCAAGGGGGTGTAAAGCGGCATAAACACAGCCGTGAAAAGCAGCTAAACCCCATTATAAAAATAAATTACTTTTCAAAACCCGTGAAACAAAGACAGTGAAAGAGAGAGAAATTCTTACAAAATTCGTTCAGGGGCTGTGATGCAACCTGGATTGACCATATCTAGACCCACAGCTGATTGAGACATAAGGGTGGACACTCTTGGGGCTGAGAGGTTCGGTGAGGTTGGGTGAGCCAACGCAGACCCTTTCAAGTAATACTGCATGGTACCCATCCCATGGGTCCCAAATCTCCAGGTTCAAGGGCATCTTCCTACGTCGAAAACAGGCATGAGAAACCCAGAAGATGGTACACCGTGTGATCGGGAAAGGTTTCTAAAACGCACCTCATTTCTCATCTCCTTTGCTCGGGTTCGCCATTCCAGCCGATTTACTAGCCGTCTCCCTCCTTGGAGAATCAGCACCTTTAACCTCCTGTTCCGTACAGGTTGCAATTTGTCCTGAGGATGAACGGGAAGAGGGGGAACCAATGAGAGACTAGCTCTAGGTGTTGGGACAGGCACAGGTCACTCTATTTTCCCATCAGGAAGAAGAATTAAGCACAAGCTCAGCCTGCCCCCCAGAACCAGAAGAGGGCCTGAAGCAATCCTGCGCTTTTGCGGCCAGCTCCCAAAAAAGCGAGTTGAAAAATGGAGCTCAGGGGCACTGCAATTCACAAACCTGCACAGTTTTAAATGATACCTCTCGTCCACAAATATACTAAGGGAAGGCAACGAAGAGGCTTTGAAAGCAAGGCAGAATTGCAGGAAACAGATTTCAGGAGGTAGATTCGAATCGCCTTGAAAGCACATGAAAAGCGGCAAAACGTGGACAATGATGCCCTTGGCCAAAAAGGGCGTATGCGTTTTTTCCTGAATATATTCAGGAAAAAACGCATACGCCCTTTTTGGCCAACCAAGCAACCTGGAAAGGCCAATCAGCGCTCCAAAGAAGTCTCGCTTCCCAGCGGGCAAAAGGGCCATGCGGAAAAAAGTGTCCAAACCAGAAATGCAGGACCGGCCATGGAGAAATGGGAGCCTTGCTACGCTGATGGGTGGGATGTAAATTGCCAACAGCCACTCTGGAGAAGTGTACGGTGTGTTCTGAAACATCTAAAAAACACAGCTTGGAGAGCATAGGGCACTTCCACTCATGGGCGTATAAATTGGGAAAACTAAAAATCAGCAAGACACAGGCACCCCAAAGTTTAGGGCTGCTCTGTTGACAAGAACCCCCACTTCATTACACCTTAAATATCCTAGGAAAGAGAAAAATGGATAAAGAAGTTGTGGTCCTCATGTACAATGGAATATCACTCAGCCATGAAATCCACGTCATAAGGCTAGTAGCAGCACGATGAGTGGATTTAGGTACGAAGATTCTAAGTGAAATAAGTCACACAGAAAAAGACACTTATCATAAGATATCACTTAGAGAGGGAATGTAAAAACCGCTACACTTGAACTGAATTGCCAAACAGAACAGAGTCACACGTTTAGGAAACACACTATGGCTGCTGAACGGGAAAGGTGAGGTGGGGTGATGCATAAAACAAGGGTTTCAAATTAGCTCCGATACCGTTCCATAAACCCAATATGTAAGAGACAAGACCTATTCCTTTTTCAGTGAACTGGACTCAACACCCCCTATTCACCGCACAAGAATATATCTGACTAGTAAGAATCTTCAAACCTATGTATTGATATCTCTCTGTAAGTGAGTCAAGGGGGTGTAAAGCGGCATAAACACAGCCGTGAAAAGCAGCTAAACCCCATTATAAAAATAAATTACTTTTCAAAACCCGTGAAACAAAGACAGTGAAAGAGAGAGAAATTCTTACAAAATTCGTTCAGGGGCTGTGATGTAACCTGGATTGACCATATCTAGACCCACAGCTGATTGAGACATAAGGGTGGACACTCTTGGGGCTGAGAGGTTCGGTGAGGTTGGGTGAGCCAACGCAGACCCTTTCAAGTAATACTGCATGGTACCCATCCCATGGGTCCCAAATCTCCAGGTTCAAGGGCATCTTCCTACGTCGAAAACAGGCATGAGAAACCCAGAAGATGGTACACCGTGTGATCGGGAAAGGTTTCTAAAACGCACCTCATTTCTCATCTCCTTTGCTCGGGTTCGCCATTCCAGCCGATTTACTAGCCGTCTCCCTCCTTGGAGAATCAGCACCTTTAACCTCCTGTTCCGTACAGGTTGCAATTTGTCCTGAGGATGAACGGGAAGAGGGGGAACCAATGAGAGACTAGCTCTAGGTGTTGGGACAGGCACAGGTCACTCTATTTTCCCATCAGGAAGAAGAATTAAGCACAAGCTCAGCCTGCCCCCCAGAACCAGAAGAGGGCCTGAAGCAATCCTGCGCTTTTGCGGCCAGCTCCCTAAAAAGCGAGTTGAAAAATGGAGCTCAGGGGCACTGCAATTCACAAACCTGCACAGTTTTAAATGATACCTCTCGTCCACAAATATACTAAGGGAAGGCAACGAAGAGGCTTTGAAAGCAAGGCAGAATTGCAGGAAACAGATTTCAGGAGGTAGATTCGAATCGCCTTGAAAGCACATGAAAAGCGGCAAAACGTGGACAATGATGCCCTTGGCCAAAAAGGGCGTATGCGTTTTTTCCTGAATATATTCAGGAAAAAACGCATACGCCCTTTTTGGCCAACCAAGCAACCTGGAAAGGCCAATCAGCGCTCCAAAGAAGTCTCGCTTCCCAGCGGGCAAAAGGGCCATGCGGAAAAATGTGTCCAAACCAGAAATGCAGGACCGGCCATGGAGAAATGGGAGCCTTGCTACGCTGATGGGTGGGATGTAAATTGCCAACAGCCACTCTGGAGAAGTGTACGGTGTGTTCTGAAACATCTAAAAAACACAGCTTGGAGAGCATAGGGCACTTCCACTCATGGGCGTATAAATTGGGAAAACTAAAAATCAGCAAGACACAGGCACCCCAAAGTTTAGGGCTGCTCTGTTGACAAGAACCCCCACTTCATTACACCTTAAATATCCTAGGAAAGAGAAAAATGGATAAAGAAGTTGGGGTCCTCATGTACAATGGAATATCACTCAGCCATGAAATCCACGTCATAAGGCTAGTAGCAGCACGATGAGTGGATTTAGGTACGACGATTCTAAGTGAAATAAGTCACACAGAAAAGACACTTATCATAAGATATCACTTAGAGAGGGAATGTAAAAACCGCTACACTTGAACTGAATTGCAAAACAGAACAGAGTCACACGTTTAGGAAACACACTATGGCTGCTGAACGGGAAAGGTGAGGTGGGGTGATGCATAAAACAAGGGTTTCAAATTAGCTCCGATACCGTTCCATAAACCCAATATGTAAGAGACAAGACCTATTCCTTTTTCAGTGAACTGGACTCAACACCCCCTATTCACCGCACAAGAATATATCTGACTAGTAAGAATCTTCAAACCTATGTATTGATATCTCTCCGTAAGTGAGTCAAGGGGGTGTAAAGCGGCATAAACACAGCCGTGAAAAGCAGCTAAACCCCATTATAAAAATAAATTACTTTTCAAAACCCGTGAAACAAAGACAGTGAAAGAGAGAGAAATTCTTACAAAATTCGTTCAGGGGCTGTGATGCAACCTGGATTGACCATATCTAGACCCACAGCTGATTGAGACATAAGGGTGGACACTCTTGGGGCTGAGAGGTTCGGTGAGGTTGGGTGAGCCAACGCAGACCCTTTCAAGTAATACTGCATGGTACCCATCCCATGGGTCCCAAATCTCCAGGTTCAAGGGCATCTTCCTACGTCGAAAACAGGCATGAGAAACCCAGAAGATGGTACACCGTGTGATCGGGAAAGGTTTCTAAAACGCACCTCATTTCTCATCTCCTTTGCTCGGGTTCGCCATTCCAGCCGATTTACTAGCCATCTCCCTCCTTGGAGAATCAGCACCTTTAACCTCCTGTTCCGTACAGGTTGCAATTTGTCCTGAGGATGAACGGGAAGAGGGGGAACCAATGAGAGACTAGCTCTAGGTGTTGGGACAGGCACAGGTCACTCTATTTTCCCATCAGGAAAAAGAATTAAGCACAAGCTCAGCCTGCCCCCCAGAACCAGAAGAGGGCCTGAAGCAATCCTGCGCTTTGGCGGCCATCTCCCAAAAAAAGCAAGTTGAAAAATGGAGCTCAGGGGCACTGCAATTCACAAACCTGCAGAGTTTTAAATGATACCTCTCGTCCACAAATATATTAAGGGAAGGCAACGAAGAGGCTTTGAAAGCAAGGCAGAATTGCAGGAAACAGATTTCAGGAGGTAGATTCGAATCGCCTTGAAAGCACATGAAAAGCGGCAAAACGTGGACAATGATGCCCTTGGCCATAAAGGGCGTATGCGTTTTTTCCTGAATATATTCAGGAAAAAACGCATACGCCCTTTTTGGCCAACCAAGCAACCTGGAAAGGCCAATCAGCGCTCCAAAGAAGTCTCGCTTCCCAGCGGGCAAAAGGGCCATGCGGAAAAAAGTGTCCAAACCAGAAATGCAGGACCGGCCATGGAGAAATGGGAGCCTTGCTACGCTGATGGGTGGGATGTAAATTGCCAACAGCCACTCCGGAGAAGTGTACGGTGTCTCCTGAAACATCCAAAAAACACAGCTTGGAGAGCATAGGGCACTTCCACTCATGGGCGTATAAATTGGGAAAACTAAAAATCAGCAAGACACAGGCACCCCAAAGTTTAGGGCTGCTCTGTTGACAAGAACCCCCACTTCATTACACCTTAAATATCCTAGGAAAGAGAAAAATGGATAAAGAAGTTGGGGTCCTCATGTACAATGGAATATCACTCAGCCATGAAATCCACGTCATAAGGCTAGTAGCAGCACGATGAGTGGATTTAGGTACGAAGATTCTAAGTGAAATAAGTCACACAGAAAAAGACACTTATCATAAGATATCACTTAGAGAGGGAATGTAAAAACCGCTACACTTGAACTGAATTGCAAAACAGAACAGAGTCACACGTTTAGGAAACACACTATGGCTGCTGAACGGGAAAGGTGAGGTGGGGTGATGCATAAAACAAGGGTTTCAAATTAGCTCCGATACCGTTCCATAAACCCAATATGTAAGAGACAAGACCTATTCCTTTTTCAGTGAACTGGACTCAACACCCCCTATTCACCGCACAAGAATATATCTGACTAGTAAGAATCTTCAAACCTATGTATTGATATCTCTCTGTAAGTGAGTCAAGGGGGTGTAAAGCGGCATAAACACAGCCGTGAAAAGCAGCTAAACCCCATTATAAAAATAAATTACTTTTCAAAACCCGTGAAACAAAGACAGTGAAAGAGAGAGAAAATCTTACAAAATTCGTTCAGGGGCTGTGATGCAACCTGGATTGACCATATCTAGACCCACAGCTGATTGAGACATAAGGGTGGACACTCTTGGGGCTGAGAGGTTCGGTGAGGTTGGGTGAGCCAACGCAGACCCTTTCAAGTAATACTGCATGGTACCCATCCCATGGGTCCCAAATCTCCAGGTTCAAGGGCATCTTCCTACGTCGAAAACAGGCATGAGAAACCCAGAAGATGGTACACCGTGTGATCGGGAAAGGTTTCTAAAACGCACCTCATTTCTCATCTCCTTTGCTCGGGTTCGCCATTCCAGCCGATTTACTAGCCGTCTCCCTCCTTGGAGAATCAGCACCTTTAACCTCCTGTTCCGTACAGGTTGCAATTTGTCCTGAGGATGAACGGGAAGAGGGGGAACCAATGAGAGACTAGCTCTAGGTGTTGGGACAGGCACAGGTCACTCTATTTTCCCATCAGGAAGAAGAATTAAGCACAAGCTCAGCCTGCCCCCCAGAACCAGAAGAGGGCCTGAAGCAATCCTGCGCTTTTGCGGCCAGCTCCCAAAAAAGCGAGTTGAAAAATGGAGCTCAGGGGCACTGCAATTCACAAACCTGCACCGTTTTAAATGATACCTCTCGTCCACAAATATACTAAGGGAAGGCAACGAAGAGGCTTTGAAAGCAAGGCAGAATTGCAGGAAACAGATTTCAGGAGGTAGATTCGAATCGCCTTGAAAGCACATGAAAAGCGGCAAAACGTGGACAATGATGCCCTTGGCCAAAAAGGGCGTATGCGTTTTTTCCTGAATATATTCAGGAAAAAACGCATACGCCCTTTTTGGCCAACCAAGCAACCTGGAAAGGCCAATCAGCGCTCCAAAGAAGTCTCGCTTCCCAGCGGGCAAAAGGGCCATGCGGAAAAAAGTGTCCAAACCAGAAATGCAGGACCGGCCATGGAGAAATGGGAGCCTTGCTACGCTGATGGGTGGGATGTAAATTGCCAACAGCCACTCTGGAGAAGTGTACGGTGTGTTCTGAAACATCTAAAAAACACAGCTTGGAGAGCATAGGGCACTTCCACTCATGGCCGTATAAATTGGGAAAACTAAAAATCAGCAAGACACAGGCACCCCAAAGTTTAGGGCTGCTCTGTTGACAAGAACCCCCACTTCATTACACCTTAAATATCCTAGGAAAGCGAAAAATGGATAAAGAAGTTGGGGTCCTCATGTACAATGGAATATCACTCAGCCATGAAATCAACGTCATAAGGCTAGTAGCAGCACGATGAGTGGATTTAGGTACGAAGATTCTAAGTGAAATAAGTCACACAGAAAAAGACACTTATCATAAGATATCACTTAGAGAGGGAATGTAAAAACCGCTACACTTGAACTGAATTGCAAAACAGAACAGAGTCACACGTTTAGGAAACACACTATGGCTGCTGAACGGGAAAGGTGAGGTGGGGTGATGCATAAAACAAGGGTTTCAAATTAGCTCCGATACCGTTCCATAAACCCAATATGTAAGAGACAAGACCTATTCCTTTTTCAGTGAACTGGACTCAACACCCCCTATTCACCGCACAAGAATATATCTGACTAGTAAGAATCTTCAAACCTATATATTGATATCTCTCCGTAAGTGAGTCAAGGGGGTGTAAAGCGGCATAAACACAGCCGTGAAAAGCAGCTAAACCCCAATATAAAAATAAATTACTTGTCAAAACCCGTGAAACAAAGACAGTGAAAGAGAGAGAAATTCTTACAAAATTCGTTCAGGGGCTGTGATGCAACCTGGATTGACCATATCTAGACCCACAGCTGATTGAGACATAAGGGTGGACACTCTTGGGGCTGAGAGGTTCGGTGAGGTTGGGTGAGCCAACGCAGACCCTTTCAAGTAATACTGCATGGTACCCATCCCATGGGTCCCAAATCTCCAGGTTCAAGGGCATCTTCCTACGTCGAAAACAGGCATGAGAAACCCAGAAGATGGTACACCGTGTGATCGGGAAAGGTTTCTAAAACGCACCTCATTTCTCATCTCCTTTGCTCGGGTTCGCCATTCCAGCCGATTTACTAGCCATCTCCCTCCTTGGAGAATCAGCACCTTTAACCTCCTGTTCCGTACAGGTTGCAATTTGTCCTGAGGATGAACGGGAAGAGGGGGAACCAATGAGAGACTAGCTCTAGGTGTTGGGACAGGCACAGGTCACTCTATTTTCCCATCAGGAAGAAGAATTAAGCACAAGCTCAGCCTGCCCCCCAGAACCAGAAGAGGGCCTGAAGCAATCCTGCGCTTTTGCGGCCAGCTCCCAAAAAAGCGAGTTGAAAAATGGAGCTCAGGGGCACTGCAATTCACAAACCTGCACAGTTTTAAATGATACCTCTCGTCCACAAATATACTAAGGGAAGGCAACGAAGAGGCTTTGAAAGCAAGGCAGAATTGCAGGAAACAGATTTCAGGAGGTAGATTCGAATCGCCTTGAAAGCACATGAAAAGCGGCAAAACGTGGACAATGATGCCCTTGGCCAAAAAGGGCGTATGCGTTTTTTCCTGAATATATTCAGGAAAAAACGCATACGCCCTTTTTGGCCAACCAAGCAACCTGGAAAGGCCAATCAGCGCTCCAAAGAAGTCTCGCTTCCCAGCGGGCAAAAGGGCCATGCGGAAAAAAGTGTCCAAACCAGAAATGCAGGACCGGCCATGGAGAAATGGGAGCCTTGCTACGCTGATGGGTGGGATGTAAATTGCCAACAGCCACTCTGGAGAAGTGTACGGTGTGTTCTGAAACATCTAAAAAACACAGCTTGGAGAGCATAGGGCACTTCCACTCATGGGCGTATAAATTGGGAAAACTAAAAATCAGCAAGACACAGGCACCCCAAAGTTTAGGGCTGCTCTGTTGACAAGAACCCCCACTTCATTACACCTTAAATATCCTAGGAAAGAGAAAAATGGATAAAGAAGTTGGGGTCCTCATGTACAATGGAATATCACTCAGCCATGAAATCCACGTCATAAGGCTAGTAGCAGCACGATGAGTGGATTTAGGTACGACGATTCTAAGTGAAATAAGTCACACAGAAAAGACACTTATCATAAGATATCACTTAGAGAGGGAATGTAAAAACCGCTACACTTGAACTGAATTGCAAAACAGAACAGAGTCACACGTTTAGGAAACACACTATGGCTGCTGAACGGGAAAGGTGAGGTGGGGTGATGCATAAAACAAGGGTTTCAAATTAGCTCCGATACCGTTCCATAAACCCAATATGTAAGAGACAAGACCTATTCCTTTTTCAGTGAACTGGACTCAACACCCCCTATTCACCGCACAAGAATATATCTGACTAGTAAGAATCTTCAAACCTATGTATTGATATCTCTCCGTAAGTGAGTCAAGGGGGTGTAAAGCGGCATAAACACAGCCGTGAAAAGCAGCTAAACCCCATTATAAAAATAAATTACTTTTCAAAACCCGTGAAACAAAGACAGTGAAAGAGAGAGAAATTCTTACAAAATTCGTTCAGCGGCTGTGATGCAACCTGGATTGACCATATCTAGACCCACAGCTGATTGAGACATAAGGGTGGACACTCTTGGGGCTGAGAGGTTCGGTGAGGTTGGGTGAGCCAACGCAGACCCTTTCAAGTAATACTGCATGGTACCCATCCCATGGGTCCCAAATCTCCAGGTTCAAGGGCATCTTCCTACGTCGAAAACAGGCATGAGAAACCCAGAAGATGGTACACCGTGTGATCGGGAAAGGTTTCTAAAACGCACCTCATTTCTCATCTCCTTTGCTCAGGTTCGCCATTCCAGCCAATTTACTAGCCGTCTCCCTCCTTGGAGAATCAGCACCTTTATCCTCCTGTTCCGTACAGGTTGCAATTTGTCCTGAGGATGAACGGGAAGAGGGGGAACCAATGAGAGACTAGCTCTAGGTGTTGGGACAGGCACAGGTCACTCTATTTTGCCATCAGGAAGAAGAATTAAGCACAAGCTCAGCCTGCCTCCCAGAACCAGAAGAGGGCCTGAAGCAATCCTGCGCTTTTGCGGCCAGCTCCCAAAAAAGCAAGTTGAAAAATGGAGCTCAGGGGCACTGCAATTCACAAACCTGCAGAGTTTTAAATGATACCTCTCGTCCACAAATATATTAAGGGAAGGCAACGAAGAGGCTTTGAAAGCAAGGCAGAATTGCAGGAAACAGATTTCAGGAGGTAGATTCGAATCGCCTTGAAAGCACATGAAAAGCGGCAAAACGTGGACAATGATGCCCTTGGCCAAAAAGGGCGTATGCGTTTTTTCCTGAATATATTCAGGAAAAAACGCATACGCCCTTTTTGGCCAACCAAGCAACCTGGAAAGGCCAATCAGCGCTCCAAAGAAGTCTCGCTTCCCAGCGGGCAAAAGGGCCATGCGGAAAAAAGTGTCCAAACCAGGAATGCAGGACCGGCCATGGAGAAATGGGTGCCTTGCTACGCTGACGGATGGGATGTAAATTGCCAACAGCCACTCTGGAGAAGTGTACGGTGTGTTCTGAAACATCTAAAAAACACAGCTTGGAGAGCATAGGGCACTTCCACTCATGGGCGTATAAATTGGGAAAACTAAAAATCAGCAAGACACAGGCACCCCAAAGTTTAGGGCTGCTCTGTTGACAAGAACCCCCACTTCATTACACCTTAAATATCCTAGGAAAGAGAAAAATGGATAAAGAAGTGGTGGTCCTCATGTACAATGGAATATCACTCAGCCATGAAATCCACGTCATAAGGCTAGTAGCAGCACGATGAGTGGATTTAGGTACGACGATTCTAAGTGAAATAAGTCACACAGAAAAGACACTTATCATAAGATATCACTTAGAGAGGGAATGTAAAAACCGCTACACTTGAACTGAATTGCAAAACAGAACAGAGTCACACGTTTAGGAAACACACTATGGCTGCTGAACGGGAAAGGTGAGGTGGGGTGATGCATAAAACAAGGGTTTCAAATTAGCTCCGATACCGTTCCATAAACCCAATATGTAAGAGACAAGACCTATTCCTTTTTCAGTGAACTGGACTCAACACCCCCTATTCACCGCACAAGAATATATCTGACTAGTAAGAATCTTCAAACCTATGTATTGATATCTCTCCGTAAGTGAGTCAAGGGGGTGTAAAGCGGCATAAACACAGCCGTGAAAAGCAGCTAAACCCCATTATAAAAATAAATTACTTTTCAAAACCCGTGAAACAAAGACAGTGAAAGCGAGAGAAATTCTTACAAAATTCGTTCAACGGCTGTGATGCAACCTGGATTGACCATATCTAGACCCACAGCTGATTGAGACATAAGGGTGGACACTCTTGGGGCTGAGAGGTTCGGTGAGGTTGGGTGAGCCAACGCAGACCCTTTCAAGTAATACTGCATGGTACCCATCCCATGGGTCCCAAATCTCCAGGTTCAAGGGCATCTTCCTACGTCGAAAACAGGCATGAGAAACCCAGAAGATGGTACACCGTGTGATCGGGAAAGGTTTCTAAAACGCACCTCATTTCTCATCTCCTTTGCTCGGGTTCGCCATTCCAGCCGATTTACTAGCCATCTCCCTCCTTGGAGAATCAGCACCTTTAACCTCCTGTTCCGTACAGGTTGCAATTTGTCCTGAGGATGAACGGGAAGAGGGGGAACCAATGAGAGACTAGCTCTAGGTGTTGGGACAGGCACAGGTCACTCTATTTTCCCATCAGGAAGAAGAATTAAGCACAAGCTCAGCCTGCCCCCCAGAACCAGAAGAGGGCCTGAAGCAATCCTGCGCTTTTGCGGCCAGCTCCCAAAAAAGCGAGTTGAAAAATGGAGCTCAGGGGCACTGCAATTCACAAACCTGCAGAGTTTTAAATGATACCTCTCGTCCACAAATATATTAAGGGAAGGCAACGAAGAGGCTTTGAAAGCAAGGCAGAATTGCAGGAAACAGATTTCAGGAGGTAGATTCGATTCGCCTTGAAAGCACATGAAAAGCGGCAAAACGTGGACAATGATGCCCTTGGCCAAAAAGGGCGTATGCGTTTTTTCCTGAATATATTCAGGAAAAAACGCATACGCCCTTTTTGGCCAACCAAGCAACCTGGAAAGGCCAATCAGCGCTCCAAAGAAGTCTCGCTTCCCAGCGGGCAAAAGGGCCATGCGGAAAAAAGTGTCCAAACCAGAAATGCAGGACCGGCCATGGAGAAATGGGAGCCTTGCTACGCTGATGGGTGGGATGTAAATTGCCAACAGCCACTCTGGAGAAGTGTACGGTGTGTTCTGAAACATCTAAAAAACACAGCTTGGAGAGCATAGGGCACTTCCACTCATGGCCGTATAAATTGGGAAAACTAAAAATCAGCAAGACACAGGCACCCCAAAGTTTAGGGCTGCTCTGTTGACAAGAACCCCCACTTCATTACACCTTAAATATCCTAGGAAAGAGCAAAATGGATAAAGAAGTGGTGGTCCTCATGTACAATGGAATATCACTCAGCCAGGAAATCCACGTCATAAGGCTAGTAGCAGCACGATGAGTGGATTTAGGTACGACGATTCTAAGTGAAATAAGTCACACAGAAAAGACACTTATCATAAGATATCACTTAGAGGCGGAATGTAAAAACCGCTACACTTGAACTGAATTGCAAAACAGAACAGAGTCACACGTTTAGGAAACACACTATGGCTGCTGAACGGGAAAGGTGAGGTGGGGTGATGCATAAAACAAGGGTTTCAAATTAGCTCCGATACCGTTCCATAAACCCAATATGTAAGAGACAAGACCTATTCCTTTTTCAGTGAACTGGACTCAACACCCCCTATTCACCGCACAAGAATATATCTGACTAGTAAGAATCTTCAAACCTATGTATTGATATCTCTCCGTTAATGAGTCAAGGGGGTGTAAAGCGGCATAAACACAGCCGTGAAAAGCAGCTAAACCCCAATATAAAAATAAATTACTTTTCAAAACCCGTGAAACAAAGACAGTGAAAGAGAGAGAAATTCTTACAAAATTCGTTCAGGGGCTGTGATGCAACCTGGATTGACCATATCTAGACCCACAGCTGATTGAGACATAAGGGTGGACACTCTTGGGGCTGAGAGGTTCGGTGAGGTTGGGTGAGCCAACGCAGACCCTTTCAAGTAATACTGCATGGTACCCATCCCATGGGTCCCAAATCTCCAGGTTCAAGGGCATCTTCCTACGTCGAAAACAGGCATGAGAAACCCAGAAGATGGTACACCGTGTGATCGGGAAAGGTTTCTAAAACGCACCTCATTTCTCATCTCCTTTGCTCGGGTTCGCCATTCCAGCCGATTTACTAGCCATCTCCCTCCTTGGAGAATCAGCACCTTTAACCTCCTGTTCCGTACAGGTTGCAATTTGTCCTGAGGATAAAGGGGAAGAGGGGGAACCAATGAGAGACTAGCTCTAGGTGTTGGGACAGGCACAGGTCACTCTATTTTCCCATCAGGAAGAAGAATTAAGCACAAGCTCAGCCTGCCCCCCAGAACCAGAAGAGGGCCTGAAGCAATCCTGCGCTTTTGCGGCCAGCTCCCAAAAAAGCGAGTTGAAAAATGGAGCTCAGGGGCACTGCAATTCACAAACCTGCAGAGTTTTAAATGATACCTCTCGTCCACAAATATATTAAGGCAAGGCAACGAAGAGGCTTTGAAAGCAAGGCAGAATTGCAGGAAACAGATTTCAGGAGGTAGATTCGAATCGCCTTGAAAGCACATGAAAAGCGGCAAAACGTGGACAATGATGCCCTTGGCCAAAAAGGGCGTATGCGTTTTTTCCTGAATATATTCAGGAAAAAACGCATACGCCCTTTTTGGCCAACCAAGCAACCTGGAAAGGCCAATCAGCGCTCCAAAGAAGTCTCGCTTCCCAGCGGGCAAAAGGGCCATGCGGAAAAAAGTGTCCAAACCAGAAATGCAGGACCGGCCATGGAGAAATGGGAGCCTTGCTACGCTGATGGGTGGGATGTAAATTGCCAACAGCCACTCTGGAGAAGTGTACGGTGTGTTCTGAAACATCTAAAAAACACAGCTTGGAGAGCATAGGGCACTTCCACTCATGGGCGTATAAATTGGGAATACTAAAAATCAGCAAGACACAGGCACCCCAAAGTTTAGGGCTGCTCTGTTGACAAGAACCCCCACTTCATTACACCTTAAATATCCTAGGAAAGAGAAAAATGGATAAAGAAGTTGTGGTCCTCATGTACAATGGAATATCACTCAGCCATGAAATCCACGTCATAAGGCTAGTAGCAGCACGATGAGTGGATTTAGGTACGACGATTCTAAGTGAAATAAGTTACACAGAAAAGACACTTATCATAAGATATCACTTAGAGAGGGAATGTAAAAACCGCTACACTTGAACTGAATTGCAAAACAGAACAGAGTCACACGTTTAGGAAACACACTATGGCTGCTGAACGGGAAAGGTGAGGTGGGGTGATGCATAAAACAAGGGTTTCAAATTAGCTCCGATACCGTTCCATAAACCCAATATGTAAGAGACAAGACCTATTCCTTTTTCAGTGAACTGGACTCAACACCCCCTATTCACCGCACAAGAATATATCTGACTAGTAAGAATCTTCAAACCTATGTATTGATATCTCTCCGTAAGTGAGTCAAGGGGGTGTAAAGCGGCATAAACACAGCCGTGAAAAGCAGCTAAACCCCATTATAAAAATAAATTACTTTTCAAAACCCGTGAAACAAAGACAGTGAAAGAGAGAGAAATTCTTACAAAATTCGTTCAGGGGCTGTGATGCAACCTGGATTGACCATATCTAGACCCACAGCTGATTGAGACATAAGGGTGGACACTCTTGGGGCTGAGAGGTTCGGTGAGGTTGGGTGAGCCAACGCAGACCCTTTCAAGTAATACTGCATGGTACCCATCCCATGGGTCCCAAATCTCCAGGTTCAAGGGCATCTTCCTACGTCGAAAACAGGCATGAGAAACCCAGAAGATGGTACACCGTGTGATCGGGAAAGGTTTCTAAAACGCACCTCATTTCTCATCTCCTTTGCTCGGGTTCGCCATTCCAGCCGATTTACTAGCCATCTCCCTCCTTGGAGAATCAGCACCTTTAACCACCTGTTCCGTACAGGTTGCAATTTGTCCTGAGGATGAAGGGGAAGAGGGGGAACCAATGAGAGACTAGCTCTAGGTGTTGGGACAGGCACAGGTCACTCTATTTTCCCATCAGGAAGAAGAATTAAGCACAAGCTCAGCCTGCCCCCCAGAACCAGAAGAGGGCCTGAAGCAATCCTGCGCTTTTGCGGCCAGCTCCCAAAAAAGCGAGTTGAAAAATGGAGCTCAGGGGCACTGCAATTCACAAACCTGCAGAGTTTTAAATGATACCTCTCGTCCACAAATATATTAAGGGAAGGCAACGAAGAGGCTTTGAAAGCAAGGCAGAATTGCAGGAAACAGATTTCAGGAGGTAGATTCGAATCGCCTTGAAAGCACATGAAAAGCGGCAAAACGTGGACAATGATGCCCTTGGCCAAAAAGGGCGTATGCGTTTTTTCCTGAATATATTCAGGAAAAAACGCATACGCCCTTTTTGGCCAACCAAGCAACCTGGAAAGGCCAATCAGCGCTCCAAAGAAGTCTCGCTTCCCAGCGGGCAAAAGGGCCATGCGGAAAAAAGTGTCCAAACCAGAAATGCAGGACCGGCCATGGAGAAATGGGAGCCTTGCTACGCTGATGGGTGGGATGTAAATTGCCAACAGCCACTCTGGAGAAGTGTACGGTGTGTTCTGAAACATCTAAAAAACACAGCTTGGAGAGCATAGGGCACTTCCACTCATGGGCGTATAAATTGGGAAAACTAAAAATCAGCAAGACACAGGCACCCCAAAGTTTAGGGCTGCTCTGTTGACAAGAACCCCCACTTCATTACACCTTAAATATCCTAGGAAAGAGAAAAATGGATAAAGAAGTTGTGGCCCTCATGTACAATGGAATATCACTCAGCCATGAAATCAACGTCATAAGGCTAGTAGCAGCACGATGAGTGGATTTAGGTACGAAGATTCTAAGTGAAATAAGTCACACAGAAAAAGACACTTATCATAAGATATCACTTAGAGAGGGAATGTAAAAACCGCTACACTTGAACTGAATTGCAAAACAGAACAGAGTCACACGTTTAGGAAACACACTATGGCTGCTGAACGGGAAAGGTGAGGTGGGGTGATGCATAAAACAAGGGTTTCAAATTAGCTCCGATACCGTTCCATAAACCCAATATGTAAGAGACAAGACCTATTCCTTTTTCAGTGAACTGGACTCAACACCCCCTATTCACCGCACAAGAATATATCTGACTAGTAAGAATCTTCAAACCTATGTATTGATAGCTCTCTGTAAGTGAGTCAAGGGGGTGTAAAGCGGCATAAACACAGCCGTGAAAAGCAGCTAAACCCCATTATAAAAATAAATTACTTTTCAAAACCCGTGAAACAAAGACAGTGAAAGAGAGAGAAATTCTTACAAAATTCGTTCAGGGGCTGTGATGCAACCTGGATTGACCATATCTAGACCCACAGCTGATTGAGACATAAGGGTGGACACTCTTGGGGCTGAGAGGTTCGGTGAGGTTGGGTGAGCCAACGCAGACCCTTTCAAGTAATACTGCATGGTACCCATCCCATGGGTCCCAAATCTCCAGGTTCAAGGGCATCTTCCTACGTCGAAAACAGGCATGAGAAACCCAGAAGATGGTACACCGTGTGATCGGGAAAGGTTTCTAAAACGCACTTCATTTCTCATCTCCTTTGCTCGGGTTCGCCATTCCAGCCGATTTACTAGTCGTCTCCCTCCTTGGAGAATCAGCACCTTTAACCTCCTGTTCCGTACAGGTTGCAATTTGTCCTGAGGATGAACGGGAAGAGGGGGAAGCAATGAGAGACTAGCTCTAGGTGTTGGGACAGGCACAGGTCACTCTATTTTCCCATCAGGAAGAAGAATTAAGCACAAGCTCAGCCTGCCCCCCAGAACCAGAAGAGGGCCTGAAGCAATCCTGCGCTTTTGCGGCCAGCTCCCAAAAAAGCGAGTTGAAAAATGGAGCTCAGGGGCACTGCAATTCACAAACCTGCACAGTTTTAAATGATACCTCTCGTCCACAAATATACTAAGGGAAGGCAACGAAGAGGCTTTGAAAGCAAGGCAGAATTGCAGGAAACAGATTTCAGGAGGTAGATTCTTATCGCCTTGAAAGCACATGAAAAGCGGCAAAACGTGGACAATGATGCCCTTGGCCAAAAAGGGCGTATGCGTTTTTTCCTGAATATATTCAGGAAAAAACGCATACGCCCTTTTTGGCCAACCAAGCAACCTGGAAAGGCCAATCAGCGCTCCAAAGAAGTCTCGCTTCCCAGCGGGCAAAAGGGCCATGCGGAAAAAAGTGTCCAAACCAGAAATGCAGGACCGGCCATGGAGAAATGGGAGCCTTGCTACGCTGATGGGTGGGATGTAAATTGCCAACAGCCACTCTGGAGAAGTGTACGGTGTGTTCTGAAACATCTAAAAAACACAGCTTGGAGAGCATAGGGCACTTCCACTCATGGGCGTATAAATTGGGAAAACTAAAAATCAGCAAGACACAGGCACCCCAAAGTTTAGGGCTGCTCTGTGGACAAGAACCCCCACTTCATTACACCTTAAATATCCTAGGAAAGAGAAAAATGGATAAAGAAGTTGTGGTCCTCATGTACAATGGAATATCACTCAGCCATGAAATCAACGTCATAAGGCTAGTAGCAGCACGATGAGTGGATTTAGGTACGACGATTCTAAGTGAAATAAGTCACACAGAAAAAGACACTTATCATAAGATATCACTTCTAGAGGGAATGTAAAAACCGCTACACTTGAACTGAATTGCAAAACAGAACAGAGTCCCACGTTTAGGAAACACACTATGGCTGCTGAACGGGAAAGGTGAGGTGGGGTGATGCATAAAACAAGGGTTTCAAATTAGCTCAGATACCGTTCCATAAACCCAATATGTAAGAGACAAGACCTATTCCTTTTTCAGTGACCTGGACTCAACACCCCCTATTCACCGCACAAGAATATATCTGACTAGTAAGAATCTTCAAACCTATATATTGATATCTCTCTGTAAGTGAGTCAAGGGGGTGTAAAGTGGCATAAACACAGCCGTGAAAAGCAGCTAAACCCCATTATAAAAATAAATTACTTTTCAAAACCCGTGAAACAAAGACAGTGAAAGAGAGAGAAATTCTTACAAAATTCGTTCAGGGGCTGTGATGCAACCTGGATTGACCATATCTAGACCCACAGCTGATTGAGACATAAGGGTGGACACTCTTGGGGCTGAGAGGTTCGGTGAGGTTGGGTGAGCCAACGCAGACCCTTTCAAGTAATACTGCATGGTACCCATCCCATGGGTCCCAAATCTCCAGGTTCAAGGGCATCTTCCTACGTCGAAAACAGGCATGAGAAACCCAGAAGATGGTACACTGTGTGATTGGGAAAGGTTTCTAAAACGCACCTCATTTCTCATCTCCTTTGCTCGGGTTCGCCATTGCAGCCGATTTACTAGCCATCTCCCTCCTTGGAGAATCAGCACCTTTAACCTCCTGTTCCGTACAGGTTGCAATTTGTCCTGAGGATGAACGGGAAGAGGGGGAACCAATGAGAGACTAGCTCTAGGTGTTGGGACAGGCACAGGTCACTCTATTTTCCCATCAGGAAGAAGAATTAAGCACAAGCTCAGCCTGCCCCCAGAACCAGAAGAGGGCCTGAAGCAATCCTGCGCTTTTGCGGCCAGCTCCCAAAAAAGCGAGTTGAAAAATGGAGCTCAGGGGCACTGCAATTCACAAACCTGCAGAGTTTTAAATGATACCTCTCGTCCACAAATATATTAAGGGAAGGCAACGAAGAGGCTTTGAAAGCAAGGCAGAATTGCAGGAAACAGATTTCAGGAGGTAGATTCGAATCGCCTTGAAAGCACATGAAAAGCGGCAAAACGTGGACAATGATGCCCTTGGCCAAAAAGGGCGTATGCGTTTTTTCCTGAATATATTCAGGAAAAAACGCATACGCCCTTTTTGGCCAACCAAGCAACCTGGAAAGGCCAATCAGCGCTCCAAAGAAGTCTCGCTTCCCAGCGGGCAAAAGGGCCATGCGGAAAAAAGTGTCCAAACCAGAAATGCAGGACCGGCCATGGAGAAATGGGAGCCTTGCTACGCTGATGGGTGGGATGTAAATTGCCAACAGCCACTCTGGAGAAGTGTACGGTGTGTTCTGAAACATCTAAAAAACACAGCTTGGAGAGCATAGGGCACTTCCACTCATGGGCGTATAAATTGGGAATACTAAAAATCAGCAAGACACAGGCACCCCAAAGTTTAGGGCTGCTCTGTTGACAAGAACCCCCACTTCATTACACCTTAAATATCCTAGGAAAGAGAAAAATGGATAAAGAAGTTGTGGTCCTCATGTACAATGGAATATCACTCAGCCATGAAATCCACGTCATAAGGCTAGTAGCAGCACGATGAGTGGATTTAGGTACGACGATTCTAAGTGAAATAAGTCACACAGAAAAAGACACTTATCATAAGATATCACTTCTAGAGGGAATGTAGAACCGCTACACTTGAACTGAATTACAAAACAGAACAGAGTCACACGTTTAGGAAACACACTATGGCTGCTGAACGGGAAAGGTGAGGTGGGGTGATGCATAAAACAAGGGTTTCAAATTAGCTCCGATACCGTTCCATAAACCCAATATGTAAGAGACAAGACCTATTCCTTTTTCAGTGAACTGGACTCAACACCCCCTATTCACCGCACAAGAATATATCTGACTAGTAAGAATCTTCAAACCTATGTATTGATATCTCTCCGTGAGTCAAGGGGGTGTAAAGCGGCATAAACACAGCCGTGAAAAGCAGCTAAACCCCATTATAAAAATAAATTACTTTTCAAAACCCGTGAAACAAAGACAGTGAAAGAGAGAGAAATTCTTACAAAATTCGTTCAGGGGCTGTGATGCAACCTGGATTGACCATATCTAGACCCACAGCTGATTGAGACATAAGGGTGGACACTCTTGGGGCTGAGAGGTTCGGTGAGGTTGGGTGAGCCAACGCAGACCCTTTCAAGTAATACTGCATGGTACCCATCCCATGGGTCCCAAATCTCCAGGTTCAAGGGCATCTTCCTACGTCGAAAACAGGCATGAGAAACCCAGAAGATGGTACACCGTGTGATCGGGAAAGTTTTCTAAAACGCACCTCATTTCTCATCTCCTTTGCTCGGGTTCGCCATTCCAGCCGATTTACTAGCCATCTCCCTCCTTGGAGAATCAGCACCTTTAACCTCCTGTTCCGTACAGGTTGCAATTTGTCCTGAGGATGAACGGGAAGAGGGGGAACCAATGAGAGACTAGCTCTAGGTGTTGGGACAGGCACAGGTCACTCTATTTTCCCATCAGGAAGAAGAATTAAGCAAAAGCTCAGGCTGCCCCCCAGAACCAGAAGAGGGCCTGAAGCAATCCTGCGCTTTTGCGGCCAGCTCCCAAAAAAGCGAGTTGAAAAATGGAGCTCAGGGGCACTGCAATTCACAAACCTGCACAGTTTTAAATGATACCTCTCGTCCACAAATATACTAAGGGAAGGCAACGAAGAGGCTTTGAAAGCAAGGCAGAATTGCAGGAAACAGATTTCAGGAGGTAGATTCGAATCGCCTTGAAAGCACATGAAAAGCGGCAAAACGTGGACAATGATGCCCTTGGCCAAAAAGGGCGTATGCGTTTTTTCCTGAATATATTCAGGAAAAAACGCATACGCCCTTTTTGGCCAACCAAGCAACCTGGAAAGGCCAATCAGCGCTCCAAAGAAGTCTCGCTTCCCAGCGGGCAAAAGGGCCATGCGGAAAAAAGTGTCCAAACCAGAAATGCAGGACCGGCCATGGAGAAATGGGAGCCTTGCTACGCTGATGGGTGGGATGTAAATTGCCAACAGCCACTCTGGAGAAGTGTACGGTGTGTTCTGAAACATCTAAAAAACACAGCTTGGAGACCATAGGGCACTTCCACTCATGGGCGTATAAATTGGGAAAACTAAAAATCAGCAAGACACAGGCACCCCAAAGTTTAGGGCTGCTCTGTTGACAAGAACCCCCACTTCATTACACCTTAAATATCCTAGGAAAGAGAAAAATGGATAAAGAAGTTGGGGTCCTCATGTACAATGGAATATCACTCAGCCATGAAATCCACGTCATAAGGCTAGTAGCAGCACGATGAGTGGATTTAGGTACGAAGATTCTAAGTGAAATAAGTCACACAGAAAAAGACACTTATCATAAGATATCACTTAGAGAGGGAATGTAAAAACCGCTACACTTGAACTGAATTGCAAAACAGAACAGAGTCACACGTTTAGGAAACACACTATGGCTGCTGAACGGGAAAGGTGAGGTGGGGTGATGCATAAAACAAGGGTTTCAAATTAGCTCCGATACCGTTCCATAAACCCAATATGTAAGAGACAAGACCTATTCCTTTTTCAGTGAACTGGACTCAACACCCCCTATTCACCGCACAAGAATATATCTGACTAGTAAGAATCTTCAAACCTATGTATTGATATCTCTCCGTAAGTGAGTCAAGGGGGTGTAAAGCGGCATAAACACAGCCGTGAAAAGCAGCTAAACCCCATTATAAAAATAAATTACTTTTCAAAACCCGTGAAACAAAGACAGTGAAAGAGAGAGAAATTCTTACAAAATTCGTTCAGGGGCTGTGATGCAACCTGGATTGACCATATCTAGACCCACAGCTGATTGAGACATAAGGGTGGACACTCTTGGGGCTGAGAGGTTCGGTGAGGTTGGGTGAGCCAACGCAGACCCTTTCAAGTAATACTGCATGGTACCCATCCCATGGGTCCCAAATCTCCAGGTTCAAGGGCATCTTCCTACGTCGAAAACAGGCATGAGAAACCCAGAAGATGGTACACCGTGTGATCGGGAAAGGTTTCTAAAACGCACCTCATTTCTCATCTCCTTTGCTCGGGTTCGCCATTCCAGCCGATTTACTAGCCATCTCCCTCCTTGGAGAATCAGCACCTTTAACCTCCTGTTCCGTACAGGTTGCAATTTGTCCTGAGGATGAAGGGGAAGAGGGGGAACCAATGAGAGACTAGCTCTAGGTGTTGGGACAGGCACAGGTCACTCTATTTTCCCATCAGGAAGAAGAATTAAGCACAAGCTCAGCCTGCCCCCCGGAACCAGAAGAGAGCCTGAAGCAATCCTGCGCTTTGGCGGCCATCTCCCAAAAAAGCGAGTTGAAAAATGGAGCTCAGGGGCACTGCAATTCACAAACCTGCAGAGTTTTAAATGATACCTATCGTCCACAAATATATTAAGGGAAGGCAACGAAGAGGCTTTGAAAGCAAGGCAGAATTGCAGGAAACAGATTTCAGGAGGTAGATTCGAATCGCCTTGAAAGCACATGAAAAGCGGCAAAACGTGGACAATGATGCCCTTGGCCATAAAGGGCGTATGCGTTTTTTCCTGAATATATTCAGGAAAAAACGCATACGCCCTTTTTGGCCAACCAAGCAACCTGGAAAGGCCAATCAGCGCTCCAAAGAAGTCTCGCTTCCCAGCGGGCAAAAGGGCCATGCGGAAAAAAGTGTCCAAACCAGAAATGCAGGACCGGCCATGGAGAAATGGGAGCCTTGCTACGCTGATGGGTGGGATGTAAATTGCCAACAGCCACTCTGGAGAAGTGTACGGTGTGTTCAGAAACATCTAAAAAACACAGCTTGGAGAGCATAGGGCACTTCCACTCATGGGCGTATAAATTGGGAAAACTAAAAATCAGCAAGACACAGGCACCCCAAAGTTTAGGGCTGCTCTGTTGACAAGAACCCCCACTTCATTACACCTTAAATATCCTAGGAAAGAGAAAAATGGATAAAGAAGTTGGGGTCCTCATGTACAATGGAATATCACTCAGCCATGAAATCCACGTCATAAGGCTAGTAGCAGCACGATGAGTGGATTTAGGTACGACGATTCTAAGTGAAATAAGTCACACAGAAAAGACACTTATCATAAGATATCACTTAGAGAGGGAATGTAAAAACCGCTACACTTGAACTGAATTGCAAAACAGAACAGAGTCACACGTTTAGGAAACACACTATGGCTGCTGAACGGGAAAGGTGAGGTGGGGTGATGCATAAAACAAGGGTTTCAAATTAGCTCAGATACCGTTCCATAAACCCAATATGTAAGAGACAAGACCTATTCCTTTTTCAGTGAACTGGACTCAACACCCCCTATTCACCGCACAAGAATATATCTGACTAGTAAGAATCTTCAAACCTATGTATTGATATCTCTCCGTAAGTGAGTCAAGGGGGTGTAAAGCGGCATAAACACAGCCGTGAAAAGCAGCTAAACCCCAATATAAAAATAAATTACTTTTCAAAACCCGTGAAACAAAGACAGTGAAAGAGAGAGAAATTCTTACAAAATTCGTTCAGGGGCTGTGATGCAAACTGGATTGACCATATCTAGACCCACAGCTGATTGAGACATAAGGGTGGACACTCTTGGGGCTGAGAGGTTCGGTGAGGTTGGGTGAGCCAACGCAGACCCTTTCAAGTAATACTGCATGGTACCCATCCCATGGGTCCCAAATCTCCAGGTTCAAGGGCATCTTCCTACGTCGAAAACAGGCATGAGAAACCCAGAAGATGGTACACCGTGTGATCGGGAAAGGTTTCTAAAACGCACCTCATTTCTCACCTCCTTTGCTCGGGTTCGCCATTCCAGCCGATTTACTAGCCGTCTCCCTCCTTGGAGAATCAGCACCTTTAACCTCCTGTTCCGTACAGGTTGCAATTTGTCCTGAGGATGAAGGGGAAGAGGGGGAACCAATGAGAGACTAGCTCTAGGTGTTGGGACAGGCACAGGTCACTCTATTTTCCCATCAGGAAGAAGAATTAAGCACAAGCTCAGCCTGCCCCCCAGAACCAGAAGAGAGCCTGAAGCAATCCTGCGCTTTTGCGGCCAGCTCCCAAAAAAGCGAGTTGAAAAATGGAGCTCAGGGGCACTGCAATTCACAAACCTGCAGAGTTTTAAATGATACCTCTCGTCCACAAATATATTAAGGGAAGGCAACGAAGAGGCTTTGAAAGCAAGGCAGAATTGCAGGAAACAGATTTCAGGAGGTAGATTCGAATCGCCTTGAAAGCACATGAAAAGCGGCAAAACGTGGACAATGATGCCCTTGGCCAAAAAGGGCGTATGCGTTTTTTCCTGAATATATTCAGGAAAAAACGCATACGCCCTTTTTGGCCAACCAAGCAACCTGGAAAGGCCAATCAGCGCTCCAAAGAAGTCTCGCTTCCCAGCGGGCAAAAGGGCCATGCGGAAAAAAGTGTCCAAACCAGAAATGCAGGACCGGCCATGGAGAAATGGGAGCCTTGCTACGCTGATGGGTGGGATGTAAATTGCCAACAGCCACTCTGGAGAAGTGTACGGTGTGTTCTGAAACATCTAAAAAACACAGCTTGGAGAGCATAGGGCACTTCCACTCATGGGCGTATAAATTGGGAAAACTAAAAATCAGCAAGACACAGGCACCCCAAAGTTTAGGGCTGCTCTGTTGACAAGAACCCCCACTTCATTACACCTTAAATATCCTAGGAAAGAGAAAAATGGATAAAGAAGTTGGGGTCCTCATGTACAATGGAATATCACTCAGCCATGAAATCCACGTCATAAGGCTAGTAGCAGCACGATGAGTGGATTTAGGTACGACGATTCTAAGTGAAATAAGTCACACAGAAAAGACACTTATCATAAGATATCACTTAGAGAGGGAATGTAAAAACCGCTACACTTGAACTGAATTGCAAAACAGAACAGAGTCACACGTTTAGGAAACACACTATGGCTGCTGAACGGGAAAGGTGAGGTGGGGTGATGCATAAAACAAGGGTTTCAAATTAGCTCAGATACCGTTCCATAAACCCAATATGTAAGAGACAAGACCTATTCCTTTTTCAGTGAACTGGACTCAACACCCCCTATTCACCGCACAAGAATATATCTGACTAGTAAGAATCTTCAAACCTATGTATTGATATCTCTCCGTAAGTGAGTCAAGGGGGTGTAAAGCGGCATAAACACAGCCGTGAAAAGCAGCTAAACCCCAATATAAAAATAAATTACTTTTCAAAACCCGTGAAACAAAGACAGTGAAAGAGAGAGAAATTCTTACAAAATTCGTTCAGGGGCTGTGATGCAAACTGGATTGACCATATCTAGACCCACAGCTGATTGAGACATAAGGGTGGACACTCTTGGGGCTGAGAGGTTCGGTGAGGTTGGGTGAGCCAACGCAGACCCTTTCAAGTAATACTGCATGGTACCCATCCCATGGGTCCCAAATCTCCAGGTTCAAGGGCATCTTCCTACATCGAAAACAGGCATGAGAAACCCAGAAGATGGTACACCGTGTGATCGGGAAAGGTTTCTAAAACGCACTTCATTTCTCATCTCCTTTGCTCGGGTTCGCCATTCCAGCCGATTTACTAGTCGTCTCCCTCCTTGGAGAATCAGCACCTTTAACCTCCTGTTCCGTACAGGTTGCAATTTGTCCTGAGGATGAACGGGAAGAGGGGGAAGCAATGAGAGACTAGCTCTAGGTGTTGGGACAGGCACAGGTCACTCTATTTTCCCATCAGGAAGAAGAATTAAGCACAAGCTCAGCCTGCCCCCCAGAACCAGAAGAGGGCCTGAAGCAATCCTGCGCTTTTGCGGCCAGCTCCCAAAAAAGCGAGTTGAAAAATGGAGCTCAGGGGCACTGCAATTCACAAACCTGCACAGTTTTAAATGATACCTCTCGTCCACAAATATACTAAGGGAAGGCAACGAAGAGGCTTTGAAAGCAAGGCAGAATTGCAGGAAACAGATTTCAGGAGGTAGATTCTTATCGCCTTGAAAGCACATGAAAAGCGGCAAAACGTGGACAATGATGCCCTTGGCCAAAAAGGGCGTATGCGTTTTTTCCTGAATATATTCAGGAAAAAACGCATACGCCCTTTTTGGCCAACCAAGCAACCTGGAAAGGCCAATCAGCGCTCCAAAGAAGTCTCGCTTCCCAGCGGGCAAAAGGGCCATGCGGAAAAAAGTGTCCAAACCAGAAATGCAGGACCGGCCATGGAGAAATGGGAGCCTTGCTACGCTGATGGGTGGGATGTAAATTGCCAACAGCCACTCTGGAGAAGTGTACGGTGTGTTCTGAAACATCTAAAAAACACAGCTTGGAGAGCATAGGGCACTTCCACTCATGGGCGTATAAATTGGGAAAACTAAAAATCAGCAAGACACAGGCACCCCAAAGTTTAGGGCTGCTCTGTGGACAAGAACCCCCACTTCATTACACCTTAAATATCCTAGGAAAGAGAAAAATGGATAAAGAAGTTGTGGTCCTCATGTACAATGGAATATCACTCAGCCATGAAATCAACGTCATAAGGCTAGTAGCAGCACGATGAGTGGATTTAGGTACGACGATTCTAAGTGAAATAAGTCACACAGAAAAAGACACTTATCATAAGATATCACTTCTAGAGGGAATGTAAAAACCGCTACACTTGAACTGAATTGCAAAACAGAACAGAGTCCCACGTTTAGGAAACACACTATGGCTGCTGAACGGGAAAGGTGAGGTGGGGTGATGCATAAAACAAGGGTTTCAAATTAGCTCAGATACCGTTCCATAAACCCAATATGTAAGAGACAAGACCTATTCCTTTTTCAGTGAACTGGACTCAACACCCCCTATTCACCGCACAAGAATATATCTGACTAGTAAGAATCTTCAAACCTATATATTGATATATCTCTGTAAGTGAGTCAAGGGGGTGTAAAGTGGCATAAACACAGCCGTGAAAAGCAGCTAAACCCCATTATAAAAATAAATTACTTTTCAAAACCCGTGAAACAAAGACAGTGAAAGAGAGAGAAATTCTTACAAAATTCGTTCAGGGGCTGTGATGCAACCTGGATTGACCATATCTAGACCCACAGCTGATTGAGACATAAGGGTGGACACTCTTGGGGCTGAGAGGTTCGGTGAGGTTGGGTGAGCCAACGCAGACCCTTTCAAGTAATACTGCATGGTACCCATCCCATGGGTCCCAAATCTCCAGGTTCAAGGGCATCTTCCTACGTCGAAAACAGGCATGAGAAACCCAGAAGATGGTACACCGTGTGATCGGGAAAGGTTTCTAAAACGCACCTCATTTCTCATCTCCTTTGCTCGGGTTCGCCATTCCAGCCGATTTACTAGCCATCTCCCTCCTTGGAGAATCAGCACCTTTAACCTCCTGTTCCGTACAGGTTGCAATTTGTCCTGAGGATGAAGGGGAAGAGGGGGAACCAATGAGAGACTAGCTCTAGGTGTTGGGACAGGCACAGGTCACTCTATTTTCCCATCAGGAAGAAGAATTAAGCAAAAGCTCAGGCTGCCCCCCAGAACCAGAAGAGGGCCTGAAGCAATCCTGCGCTTTTGCGGCCAGCTCCCAAAAAAGCGAGTTGAAAAATGGAGCTCAGGGGCACTGCAATTCACAAACCTGCACAGTTTTAAATGATACCTCTCGTCCACAAATATACTAAGGGAAGGCAACGAAGAGGCTTTGAAAGCAAGGCAGAATTGCAGGAAACAGATTTCAGGAGGTAGATTCGAATCGCCTTGAAAGCACATGAAAAGCGGCAAAACGTGGACAATGATGCCCTTGGCCAAAAAGGGCGTATGCGTTTTTTCCTGAATATATTCAGGAAAAAACGCATACGCCCTTTTTGGCCAACCAAGCAACCTGGAAAGGCCAATCAGCGCTCCAAAGAAGTCTCGCTTCCCAGCGGGCAAAAGGGCCATGCGGAAAAAAGTGTCCAAACCAGAAATGCAGGACCGGCCATGGAGAAATGGGAGCCTTGCTACGCTGATGGGTGGGATGTAAATTGCCAACAGCCACTCTGGAGAAGTGTACGGTGTGTTCTGAAACATCTAAAAAACACAGCTTGGAGACCATAGGGCACTTCCACTCATGGGCGTATAAATTGGGAAAACTAAAAATCAGCAAGACACAGGCACCCCAAAGTTTAGGGCTGCTCTGTTGACAAGAACCCCCACTTCATTACACCTTAAATATCCTAGGAAAGAGAAAAATGGATAAAGAAGTTGGGGTCCTCATGTACAATGGAATATCACTCAGCCATGAAATCCACGTCATAAGGCTAGTAGCAGCACGATGAGTGGATTTAGGTACGAAGATTCTAAGTGAAATAAGTCACACAGAAAAAGACACTTATCATAAGATATCACTTAGAGAGGGAATGTAAAAACCGCTACACTTGAACTGAATTGCAAAACAGAACAGAGTCACACGTTTAGGAAACACACTATGGCTGCTGAACGGGAAAGGTGAGGTGGGGTGATGCATAAAACAAGGGTTTCAAATTAGCTCCGATACCGTTCCATAAACCCAATATGTAAGAGACAAGACCTATTCCTTTTTCAGTGAACTGGACTCAACACCCCCTATTCACCGCACAAGAATATATCTGACTAGTAAGAATCTTCAAACCTATGTATTGATATCTCTCCGTAAGTGAGTCAAGGGGGTGTAAAGCGGCATAAACACAGCCGTGAAAAGCAGCTAAACCCCATTATAAAAATAAATTACTTTTCAAAACCCGTGAAACAAAGACAGTGAAAGAGAGAGAAATTCTTACAAAATTCGTTCAGGGGCTGTGATGCAACCTGGATTGACCATATCTAGACCCACAGCTGATTGAGACATAAGGGTGGACACTCTTGGGGCTGAGAGGTTCGGTGAGGTTGGGTGAGCCAACGCAGACCCTTTCAAGTAATACTGCATGGTACCCATCCCATGGGTCCCAAATCTCCAGGTTCAAGGGCATCTTCCTACGTCGAAAACAGGCATGAGAAACCCAGAAGATGGTACACCGTGTGATCGGGAAAGGTTTCTAAAACGCACCTCATTTCTCATCTCCTTTGCTCGGGTTCGCCATTCCAGCCGATTTACTAGCCATCTCCCTCCTTGGAGAATCAGCACCTTTAACCTCCTGTTCCGTACAGGTTGCAATTTGTCCTGAGGATGAAGGGGAAGAGGGGGAACCAATGAGAGACTAGCTCTAGGTGTTGGGACAGGCACAGGTCACTCTATTTTCCCATCAGGAAGAAGAATTAAGCACAAGCTCAGCCTGCCCCCCGGAACCAGAAGAGAGCCTGAAGCAATCCTGCGCTTTGGCGGCCATCTCCCAAAAAAGCGAGTTGAAAAATGGAGCTCAGGGGCACTGCAATTCACAAACCTGCAGAGTTTTAAATGATACCTATCGTCCACAAATATATTAAGGGAAGGCAACGAAGAGGCTTTGAAAGCAAGGCAGAATTGCAGGAAACAGATTTCAGGAGGTAGATTCGAATCGCCTTGAAAGCACATGAAAAGCGGCAAAACGTGGACAATGATGCCCTTGGCCATAAAGGGCGTATGCGTTTTTTCCTGAATATATTCAGGAAAAAACGCATACGCCCTTTTTGGCCAACCAAGCAACCTGGAAAGGCCAATCAGCGCTCCAAAGAAGTCTCGCTTCCCAGCGGGCAAAAGGGCCATGCGGAAAAAAGTGTCCAAACCAGAAATGCAGGACCGGCCATGGAGAAATGGGAGCCTTGCTACGCTGATGGGTGGGATGTAAATTGCCAACAGCCACTCTGGAGAAGTGTACGGTGTGTTCAGAAACATCTAAAAAACACAGCTTGGAGAGCATAGGGCACTTCCACTCATGGGCGTATAAATTGGGAAAACTAAAAATCAGCAAGACACAGGCACCCCAAAGTTTAGGGCTGCTCTGTTGACAAGAACCCCCACTTCATTACACCTTAAATATCCTAGGAAAGAGAAAAATGGATAAAGAAGTTGGGGTCCTCATGTACAATGGAATATCACTCAGCCATGAAATCCACGTCATAAGGCTAGTAGCAGCACGATGAGTGGATTTAGGTACGACGATTCTAAGTGAAATAAGTCACACAGAAAAGACACTTATCATAAGATATCACTTAGAGAGGGAATGTAAAAACCGCTACACTTGAACTGAATTGCAAAACAGAACAGAGTCACACGTTTAGGAAACACACTATGGCTGCTGAACGGGAAAGGTGAGGTGGGGTGATGCATAAAACAAGGGTTTCAAATTAGCTCAGATACCGTTCCATAAACCCAATATGTAAGAGACAAGACCTATTCCTTTTTCAGTGAACTGGACTCAACACCCCCTATTCACCGCACAAGAATATATCTGACTAGTAAGAATCTTCAAACCTATGTATTGATATCTCTCCGTAAGTGAGTCAAGGGGGTGTAAAGCGGCATAAACACAGCCGTGAAAAGCAGCTAAACCCCAATATAAAAATAAATTACTTTTCAAAACCCGTGAAACAAAGACAGTGAAAGAGAGAGAAATTCTTACAAAATTCGTTCAGGGGCTGTGATGCAAACTGGATTGACCATATCTAGACCCACAGCTGATTGAGACATAAGGGTGGACACTCTTGGGGCTGAGAGGTTCGGTGAGGTTGGGTGAGCCAACGCAGACCCTTTCAAGTAATACTGCATGGTACCCATCCCATGGGTCCCAAATCTCCAGGTTCAAGGGCATCTTCCTACGTCGAAAACAGGCATGAGAAACCCAGAAGATGGTACACCGTGTGATCGGGAAAGGTTTCTAAAACGCACCTCATTTCTCACCTCCTTTGCTCGGGTTCGCCATTCCAGCCCATTTACTAGCCGTCTCCCTCCTTGGAGAATCAGCACCTTTAACCTCCTGTTCCGTACAGGTTGCAATTTGTCCTGAGGATGAAGGGGAAGAGGGGGAACCAATGAGAGACTAGCTCTAGGTGTTGGGACAGGCACAGGTCACTCTATTTTCCCATCAGGAAGAAGAATTAAGCACAAGCTCAGCCTGCCCCCCAGAACCAGAAGAGGGCCTGAAGCAATCCTGCGCTTTTGCGGCCAGCTCCCAAAAAAGCGAGTTGAAAAATGGAGCTCAGGGGCACTGCAATTCACAAACCTGCAGAGTTTTAAATGATACCTCTCGTCCACAAATATATTAAGGGAAGGCAACGAAGAGGCTTTGAAAGCAAGGCAGAATTGCAGGAAACAGATTTCAGGAGGTAGATTCGAATCGCCTTGAAAGCACATGAAAAGCGGCAAAACGTGGACAATGATGCCCTTGGCCAAAAAGGGCGTATGCGTTTTTTCCTGAATATATTCAGGAAAAAACGCATACGCCCTTTTTGGCCAACCAAGCAACCTGGAAAGGCCAATCAGCGCTCCAAAGAAGTCTCGCTTCCCAGCGGGCAAAAGGGCCATGCGGAAAAAAGTGTCCAAACCAGAAATGCAGGACCGGCCATGGAGAAATGGGAGCCTTGCTACGCTGATGGGTGGGATGTAAATTGCCAACAGCCACTCTGGAGAAGTGTACGGTGTGTTCTGAAACATCTAAAAAACACAGCTTGGAGAGCATAGGGCACTTCCACTCATGGGCGTATAAATTGGGAAAACTAAAAATCAGCAAGACACAGGCACCCCAAAGTTTAGGGCTGCTCTGTTGACAAGAACCCCCACTTCATTACACCTTAAATATCCTAGGAAAGAGAAAAATGGATAAAGAAGTTGGGGTCCTCATGTACAATGGAATATCACTCAGCCATGAAATCCACGTCATAAGGCTAGTAGCAGCACGATGAGTGGATTTAGGTACGACGATTCTAAGTGAAATAAGTCACACAGAAAAGACACTTATCATAAGATATCACTTAGAGAGGGAATGTAAAAACCGCTACACTTGAACTGAATTGCAAAACAGAACAGAGTCACACGTTTAGGAAACACACTATGGCTGCTGAACGGGAAAGGTGAGGTGGGGTGATGCATAAAACAAGGGTTTCAAATTAGCTCAGATACCGTTCCATAAACCCAATATGTAAGAGACAAGACCTATTCCTTTTTCAGTGAACTGGACTCAACACCCCCTATTCACCGCACAAGAATATATCTGACTAGTAAGAATCTTCAAACCTATGTATTGATATCTCTCCGTAAGTGAGTCAAGGGGGTGTAAAGCGGCATAAACACAGCCGTGAAAAGCAGCTAAACCCCAATATAAAAATAAATTACTTTTCAAAACCCGTGAAACAAAGACAGTGAAAGAGAGAGAAATTCTTACAAAATTCGTTCAGGGGCTGTGATGCAAACTGGATTGACCATATCTAGACCCACAGCTGATTGAGACATAAGGGTGGACACTCTTGGGGCTGAGAGGTTCGGTGAGGTTGGGTGAGCCAACGCAGACCCTTTCAAGTAATACTGCATGGTACCCATCCCATGGGTCCCAAATCTCCAGGTTCAAGGGCATCTTCCTACGTCGAAAACAGGCATGAGAAACCCAGAAGATGGTACACCGTGTGATCGGGAAAGGTTTCTAAAACGCACTTCATTTCTCATCTCCTTTGCTCGGGTTCGCCATTCCAGCCGATTTACTAGTCGTCTCCCTCCTTGGAGAATCAGCACCTTTAACCTCCTGTTCCGTACAGGTTGCAATTTGTCCTGAGGATGAACGGGAAGAGGGGGAAGCAATGAGAGACTAGCTCTAGGTGTTGGGACAGGCACAGGTCACTCTATTTTCCCATCAGGAAGAAGAATTAAGCACAAGCTCAGCCTGCCCCCCAGAACCAGAAGAGGGCCTGAAGCAATCCTGCGCTTTTGCGGCCAGCTCCCAAAAAAGCGAGTTGAAAAATGGAGCTCAGGGGCACTGCAATTCACAAACCTGCACAGTTTTAAATGATACCTCTCGTCCACAAATATACTAAGGGAAGGCAACGAAGAGGCTTTGAAAGCAAGGCAGAATTGCAGGAAACAGATTTCAGGAGGTAGATTCTTATCGCCTTGAAAGCACATGAAAAGCGGCAAAACGTGGACAATGATGCCCTTGGCCAAAAAGGGCGTATGCGTTTTTTCCTGAATATATTCAGGAAAAAACGCATACGCCCTTTTTGGCCAACCAAGCAACCTGGAAAGGCCAATCAGCGCTCCAAAGAAGTCTCGCTTCCCAGCGGGCAAAAGGGCCATGCGGAAAAAAGTGTCCAAACCAGAAATGCAGGACCGGCCATGGAGAAATGGGAGCCTTGCTACGCTGATGGGTGGGATATAAATTGCCAACAGCCACTCTGGAGAAGTGTACGGTGTGTTCTGAAACATCTAAAAAACACAGCTTGGAGAGCATAGGGCACTTCCACTCATGGGCGTATAAATTGGGAAAACTAAAAATCAGCAAGACACAGGCACCCCAAAGTTTAGGGCTGCTCTGTGGACAAGAACCCCCACTTCATTACACCTTAAATATCCTAGGAAAGAGAAAAATGGATAAAGAAGTTGTGGTCCTCATGTACAATGGAATATCACTCAGCCATGAAATCAACGTCATAAGGCTAGTAGCAGCACGATGAGTGGATTTAGGTACGACGATTCTAAGTGAAATAAGTCACACAGAAAAAGACACTTATCATAAGATATCACTTCTAGAGGGAATGTAAAAACCGCTACACTTGAACTGAATTGCAAAACAGAACAGAGTCCCACGTTTAGGAAACACACTATGGCTGCTGAACGGGAAAGGTGAGGTGGGGTGATGCATAAAACAAGGGTTTCAAATTAGCTCAGATACCGTTCCATAAACCCAATATGTAAGAGACAAGACCTATTCCTTTTTCAGTGAACTGGACTCAACACCCCCTATTCACCGCACAAGAATATATCTGACTAGTAAGAATCTTCAAACCTATATATTGATATCTCTCTGTAAGTGAGTCAAGGGGGTGTAAAGTGGCATAAACACAGCCGTGAAAAGCAGCTAAACCCCATTATAAAAATAAATTACTTTTCAAAACCCGTGAAACAAAGACAGTGAAAGAGAGAGAAATTCTTACAAAATTCGTTCAGGGGCTGTGATGCAACCTGGATTGACCATATCTAGACCCACAGCTGATTGAGACATAAGGGTGGACACTCTTGGGGCTGAGAGGTTCGGTGAGGTTGGGTGAGCCAACGCAGACCCTTTCAAGTAATACTGCATGGTACCCATCCCATGGGTCCCAAATCTCCAGGTTCAAGGGCATCTTCCTACGTCGAAAACAGGCATGAGAAACCCAGAAGATGGTACACTGTGTGATTGGGAAAGGTTTCTAAAACGCACCTCATTTCTCATCTCCTTTGCTCGGGTTCGCCATTGCAGCCGATTTACTAGCCATCTCCCTCCTTGGAGAATCAGCACCTTTAACCTCCTGTTCCGTACAGGTTGCAATTTGTCCTGAGGATGAACGGGAAGAGGGGGAACCAATGAGAGACTAGCTCTAGGTGTTGGGACAGGCACAGGTCACTCTATTTTCCCATCAGGAAGAAGAATTAAGCACAAGCTCAGCCTGCCCCCAGAACCAGAAGAGGGCCTGAAGCAATCCTGCGCTTTTGCGGCCAGCTCCCAAAAAAGCGAGTTGAAAAATGGAGCTCAGGGGCACTGCAATTCACAAACCTGCAGAGTTTTAAATGATACCTCTCGTCCACAAATATATTAAGGGAAGGCAACGAAGAGGCTTTGAAAGCAAGGCAGAATTGCAGGAAACAGATTTCAGGAGGTAGATTCGAATCGCCTTGAAAGCACATGAAAAGCGGCAAAACGTGGACAATGATGCCCTTGGCCAAAAAGGGCGTATGCGTTTTTTCCTGAATATATTCAGGAAAAAACGCATACGCCCTTTTTGGCCAACCAAGCAACCTGGAAAGGCCAATCAGCGCTCCAAAGAAGTCTCGCTTCCCAGCGGGCAAAAGGGCCATGCGGAAAAAAGTGTCCAAACCAGAAATGCAGGACCGGCCATGGAGAAATGGGAGCCTTGCTACGCTGATGGGTGGGATGTAAATTGCCAACAGCCACTCTGGAGAAGTGTACGGTGTGTTCTGAAACATCTAAAAAACACAGCTTGGAGAGCATAGGGCACTTCCACTCATGGGCGTATAAATTGGGAATACTAAAAATCAGCAAGACACAGGCACCCCAAAGTTTAGGGCTGCTCTGTTGACAAGAACCCCCACTTCATTACACCTTAAATATCCTAGGAAAGAGAAAAATGGATAAAGAAGTTGTGGTCCTCATGTACAATGGAGTATCACTCAGCCATGAAATCCACGTCATAAGGCTAGTAGCAGCACGATGAGTGGATTTAGGTACGACGATTCTAAGTGAAATAAGTTACACAGAAAAGACACTTATCATAAGATATCACTTAGAGAGGGAATGTAAAAACCGCTACACTTGAACTGAATTGCAAAACAGAACAGAGTCACACGTTTAGGAAACACACTATGGCTGCTGAACGGGAAAGGTGAGGTGGGGTGATGCATAAAACAAGGGTTTCAAATTAGCTCCGATACCGTTCCATAAACCCAATATGTAAGAGACAAGACCTATTCCTTTTTCAGTGAACTGGACTCAACACCCCCTATTCACCGCACAAGAATATATCTGACTAGTAAGAATCTTCAAACCTATGTATTGATATCTCTCCGTGAGTCAAGGGGGTGTAAAGCGGCATAAACACAGCCGTGAAAAGCAGCTAAACCCCATTATAAAAATAAATTACTTTTCAAAACCCGTGAAACAAAGACAGTGAAAGAGAGAGAAATTCTTACAAAATTCGTTCAGGGGCTGTGATGCAACCTGGATTGACCATATCTAGACCCACAGCTGATTGAGACATAAGGGTGGACACTCTTGGGGCTGAGAGGTTCGGTGAGGTTGGGTGAGCCAACGCAGACCCTTTCAAGTAATACTGCATGGTACCCATCCCATGGGTCCCAAATCTCCAGGTTCAAGGGCATCTTCCTACGTCGAAAACAGGCATGAGAAACCCAGAAGATGGTACACCGTGTGATCGGGAAAGTTTTCTAAAACGCACCTCATTTCTCATCTCCTTTGCTCGGGTTCGCCATTCCAGCCGATTTACTAGCCATCTCCCTCCTTGGAGAATCAGCACCTTTAACCTCCTGTTCCGTACAGGTTGCAATTTGTCCTGAGGATGAACGGGAAGAGGGGGAACCAATGAGAGACTAGCTCTAGGTGTTGGGACAGGCACAGGTCACTCTATTTTCCCATCAGGAAGAAGAATTAAGCAAAAGCTCAGGCTGCCCCCCAGAACCAGAAGAGGGCCTGAAGCAATCCTGCGCTTTTGCGGCCAGCTCCCAAAAAAGCGAGTTGAAAAATGGAGCTCAGGGGCACTGCAATTCACAAACCTGCACAGTTTTAAATGATACCTCTCGTCCACAAATATACTAAGGGAAGGCAACGAAGAGGCTTTGAAAGCAAGGCAGAATTGCAGGAAACAGATTTCAGGAGGTAGATTCGAATCGCCTTGAAAGCACATGAAAAGCGGCAAAACGTGGACAATGATGCCCTTGGCCAAAAAGGGCGTATGCGTTTTTTCCTGAATATATTCAGGAAAAAACGCATACGCCCTTTTTGGCCAACCAAGCAACCTGGAAAGGCCAATCAGCGCTCCAAAGAAGTCTCGCTTCCCAGCGGGCAAAAGGGCCATGCGGAAAAAAGTGTCCAAACCAGAAATGCAGGACCGGCCATGGAGAAATGGGAGCCTTGCTACGCTGATGGGTGGGATGTAAATTGCCAACAGCCACTCTGGAGAAGTGTACGGTGTGTTCAGAAACATCTAAAAAACACAGCTTGGAGAGCATAGGGCACTTCCACTCATGGGCGTATAAATTGGGAAAACTAAAAATCAGCAAGACACAGGCACCCCAAAGTTTAGGGCTGCTCTTTTGACAAGAACCCCCACTTCATTACACCTTAAATATCCTAGGGAAGAGAAAAATGGATAAAGAAGTTGGGGTCCTCATGTACAATGGAATATCACTCAGCCATGAAATCCACGTCATAAGGCTAGTAGCAGCACGATGAGTGGATTTAGGTACGAAGATTCTAAGTGAAATAAGTCACACAGAAAAAGACACTTATCATAAGATATCACTTAGAGAGGGAATGTAAAAACCGCTACACTTGAACTGAATTGCAAAACAGAACAGAGTCACACGTTTAGGAAACACACTATGGCTGCTGAACGGGAAAGGTGAGGTGGGGTGATGCATAAAACAAGGGTTTCAAATTAGCTCCGATACCGTTCCATAAACCCAATATGTAAGAGACAAGACCTATTCCTTTTTCAGTGAACTGGACTCAACACCCCCTATTCACCGCACAAGAATATATCTGACTAGTAAGAATCTTCAAACCTATGTATTGATATCTCTCCGTAAGTGAGTCAAGGGGGTGTAAAGCGGCATAAACACAGCCGTGAAAAGCAGCTAAACCCCATTATAAAAATAAATTACTTTTCAAAACCCGTGAAACAAAGACAGTGAAAGAGAGAGAAATTCTTACAAAATTCGTTCAGGGGCTGTGATGCAACCTGGATTGACCATATCTAGACCCACAGCTGATTGAGACATAAGGGTGGACACTCTTGGGGCTGAGAGGTTCGGTGAGGTTGGGTGAGCCAACGCAGACCCTTTCAAGTAATACTGCATGGTACCCATCCCATGGGTCCCAAATCTCCAGGTTCAAGGGCATCTTCCTACGTCGAAAACAGGCATGAGAAACCCAGAAGATGGTACACCGTGTGATCGGGAAAGGTTTCTAAAACGCACCTCATTTCTCACCTCCTTTGCTCGGGTTCGCCATTCCAGCCGATTTACTAGCCGTCTCCCTCCTTGGAGAATCAGCACCTTTAACCTCCTGTTCCGTACAGGTTGCAATTTGTCCTGAGGATGAAGGGGAAGAGGGGGAACCAATGAGAGACTAGCTCTAGGTGTTGGGACAGGCACAGGTCACTCTATTTTCCCATCAGGAAGAAGAATTAAGCACAAGCTCAGCCTGCCCCCCAGAACCAGAAGAGGGCCTGAAGCAATCCTGCGCTTTTGCGGCCAGCTCCCAAAAAAGCGAGTTGAAAAATGGAGCTCAGGGGCACTGCAATTCACAAACCTGCAGAGTTTTAAATGATACCTCTCGTCCACAAATATATTAAGGGAAGGCAACGAAGAGGCTTTGAAAGCAAGGCAGAATTGCAGGAAACAGATTTCAGGAGGTAGATTCGAATCGCCTTGAAAGCACATGAAAAGCGGCAAAACGTGGACAATGATGCCCTTGGCCAAAAAGGGCGTATGCGTTTTTTCCTGAATATATTCAGGAAAAAACGCATACGCCCTTTTTGGCCAACCAAGCAA
Source organism: Balaenoptera acutorostrata (assembly GCF_949987535.1). Taxonomy (NCBI): domain Eukaryota; kingdom Metazoa; phylum Chordata; class Mammalia; order Artiodactyla; family Balaenopteridae; genus Balaenoptera; species Balaenoptera acutorostrata. The sequence goes on along the minus strand of NW_026645944.1, from coordinate 88,676 downwards.
CCTGGAAAGGCCAATCAGCGCTCCAAAGAAGTCTCGCTTCCCAGCGGGCAAAAGGGCCATGCGGAAAAAAGTGTCCAAACCAGAAATGCAGGACCGGCCATGGAGAAATGGGAGCCTTGCTACGCTGATGGGTGGGATGTAAATTGCCAACAGCCACTCTGGAGAAGTGTACGGTGTGTTCTGAAACATCTAAAAAACACAGCTTGGAGAGCATAGGGCACTTCCACTCATGGGCGTATAAATTGGGAAAACTAAAAATCAGCAAGACACAGGCACCCCAAAGTTTAGGGCTGCTCTGTTGACAAGAACCCCCACTTCATTACACCTTAAATATCCTAGGAAAGAGAAAAATGGATAAAGAAGTTGGGGTCCTCATGTACAATGGAATATCACTCAGCCATGAAATCCACGTCATAAGGCTAGTAGCAGCACGATGAGTGGATTTAGGTACGACGATTCTAAGTGAAATAAGTCACACAGAAAAGACACTTATCATAAGATATCACTTAGAGAGGGAATGTAAAAACCGCTACACTTGAACTGAATTGCAAAACAGAACAGAGTCACACATTTAGGAAACACACTATGGCTGCTGAACGGGAAAGGTGAGGTGGGGTGATGCATAAAACAAGGGTTTCAAATTAGCTCAGATACCGTTCCATAAACCCAATATGTAAGAGACAAGACCTATTCCTTTTTCAGTGAACTGGACTCAACACCCCCTATTCACCGCACAAGAATATATCTGACTAGTAAGAATCTTCAAACCTATGTATTGATATCTCTCCGTAAGTGAGTCAAGGGGGTGTAAAGCGGCATAAACACAGCCGTGAAAAGCAGCTAAACCCCAATATAAAAATAAATTACTTTTCAAAACCCGTGAAACAAAGACAGTGAAAGAGAGAGAAATTCTTACAAAATTCGTTCAGGGGCTGTGATGCAAACTGGATTGACCATATCTAGACCCACAGCTGATTGAGACATAAGGGTGGACACTCTTGGGGCTGAGAGGTTCGGTGAGGTTGGGTGAGCCAACGCAGACCCTTTCAAGTAATACTGCATGGTACCCATCCCATGGGTCCCAAATCTCCAGGTTCAAGGGCATCTTCCTACGTCGAAAACAGGCATGAGAAACCCAGAAGATGGTACACCGTGTGATCGGGAAAGGTTTCTAAAACGCAGCTCATTTCTCATCTCCTTTGCTCGGGTTCGCCATTCCAGCCGATTTACTAGCCGTCTCCCTCCTTGGAGAATCAGCACCTTTAACCTCCTGTTCCGTACAGGTTGCAATTTGTCCTGAGGATGAAGGGGAAGAGGGGGAACCAATGAGAGACTAGCTCTAGGTGTTAGGACAGGCACAGGTCACTCTATTTTCCCATCAGGAAGAAGAATTAAGCACAAGCTCAGCCTGCCCCCCGGAACCAGAAGAGGGCCTGAAGCAATCCTGCGCTTTTGCGGCCAGCTCCCAAAAAAGCGAGTTGAAAAATGGAGCTCAGGGGCACTGCAATTCACAAACCTGCAGAGTTTTAAATGATACCTCTCGTCCACAAATATATTAAGGGAAGGCAACGAAGAGGCTTTGAAAGCAAGGCAGAATTGCAGGAAACAGATGTCAGGAGGTAGATTCGAATCGCCTTGAAAGCACGTGAAAAGCGGCAAAACGTGGACAATGATGCCCTTGGCCAAAAAGGGCGTATGCGTTTTTTCCTGAATATATTCAGGAAAAAACGCATACGCCCTTTTTGGCCAACCAAGCAACCTGGAAAGGCCAATCAGCGCTCCAAAGAAGTCTCGCTTCCCAGCGGGCAAAAGGGCCATGCGGAAAAAAGTGTCCAAACCAGAAATGCAGGACCGGCCATGGAGAAATGGGAGCCTTGCTACGCTGATGGGTGGGATGTAAATTGCCAACAGCCACTCTGGAGAAGTGTACGGTGTGTTCTGAAACATCTAAAAAACACAGCTTGGAGAGCATAGGGCACTTCCACTCATGGGCGTATAAATTGGGAAAACTAAAAATCAGCAAGACACAGGCACCCCAAAGTTTAGGGCTGCTCTGTTGACAAGAACCCCCACTTCATTACACCTTAAATATCCTAGGAAAGAGAAAAATGGATAAAGAAGTTGTGGTCCTCATGTACAATGGAATATCACTCAGCCATGAAATCAACGTCATAAGGCTAGTAGCAGCACGATGAGTGGATTTAGGTACGAAGATTCTAAGTGAAATAAGTCACACAGAAAAAGACACTTATCATAAGATATCACTTAGAGAGGGAATGTAAAAACCGCTACACTTGAACTGAATTGCAAAACAGAACAGAGTCCCACGTTTAGGAAACACACTATGGCTGCTGAACGGGAAAGGTGAGGTGGGGTGATGCATAAAACAAGGGTTTCAAATTAGCTCCGATACCGTTCCATAAACCCAATATGTAAGAGACAAGACCTATTCCTTTTTCAGTGAACTGGACTCAACACCCCCTATTCACCGCACAAGAATATATCTGACTAGTAAGAATCTACAAACCTATGTATTGATAGCTCTCTGTAAGTGAGTCAAGGGGGTGTAAAGCGGCATAAACACAGCCGTGAAAAGCAGCTAAACCCCATTATAAAAATAAATTACTTTTCAAAACCCGTGAAACAAAGACAGTGAAAGAGAGAGAAATTCTTACAAAATTCGTTCAGGGGCTGTGATGCAACCTGGATTGACCATATCTAGACCCACAGCTGATTGAGACATAAGGGTGGACACTCTTGGGGCTGAGAGGTTCGGTGAGGTTGGGTGAGCCAACGCAGACCCTTTCAAGTAATACTGCATGGTATCCATCCCATGGGTCCCAAATCTCCAGGTTCAAGGGCATCTTCCTACGTGGAAAACAGGTATGAGAAACCCAGAAGATGGTACACCGTGTGATCGGGAAAGGTTTCTAAAACGCACCTCATTTCTCATCTCCTTTGCTCGGGTTCGCCATTCCAGCTGATTTACTAGCCATCTCCCTCCTTGGAGAATCAGCACCTTTAACCTCCTGTGCCGTACAGGTTGCAATTTGTCCTGAGGATGAACGGGAAGAGGGGGAACCAATGAGAGACTAGCTCTAGGTGTTGGGACAGGCACAGGTCACTCTATTTTCCCATCAGGAAGAAGAATTAAGCACAAGCTCAGCCTGCCCCCCGGAACCAGAAGAGGGCCTGAAGCAATCCTGCGCTTTTGCGGCCAGCTCCCAAAAAAGCGAGTTGAAAAATGGAGCTCAGGGGCACTGCAATTCACAAACCTGCAGAGTTTTAAATGATACCTCTCGTCCACAAATATATTAAGGGAAGGCAACGAAGAGGCTTTGAAAGCAAGGCAGAATTGTAGGAAACAGATTTCAGGAGGTAGATTCGAATCGCCTTGAAAGCACATGAAAAGCGGCAAAACGTGGACAATGATGCCCTTGGCCAAAAAGGGCGTATGCGTTTTTTCCTGAATATATTCAGGAAAAAACGCATACGCCCTTTTTGGCCAACCAAGCAACCTGGAAAGGCCAATCAGCGCTCCAAAGAAGTCTCGCTTCCCAGCGGGCAAAAGGGCCATGCGGAAAAAAGTGTCCAAACCAGAAATGCAGGACCGGCCATGGAGAAATGGGAGCCTTGCTACGCTGATGGGTGGGATGTAAATTGCCAACAGCCACTCTGGAGAAGTGTACGGTGTGTTCAGAAACATCTAAAAAACACAGCTTGGAGAGCATAGGGCACTTCCACTCATGGGCGTATAAATTGGGAAAACTAAAAATCAGCAAGACACAGGCACCCCAAAGTTTAGGGCTGCTCTGTTGACAAGAACCCCCACTTCATTACACCTTAAATATCCTAGGAAAGAGAAAAATGGATAAAGAAGTTGTGGTCCTCATGTACAATGGAATATCACTCAGCCATGAAATCCACGTCATAAGGCTAGTAGCAGCACGATGAGTGGATTTAGGTACGACGATTCTAAGTGAAATAAGTCACACAGAAAAGACACTTATCATAAGATATCACTTAGAGAGGGAATGTAAAAACCGCTACACTTGAACTGAATTGCAAAACAGAACAGAGTCACACGTTTAGGAAACACACTATGGCTGCTGAACGGGAAAGGTGAGGTGGGGTGATGCATAAAACAAGGGTTTCAAATTAGCTCAGATACCGTTCCATAAACCCAATATGTAAGAGACAAGACCTATTCCTTTTTCAGTGAACTGGACTCAACACCCCCTATTCACCGCACAAGAATATATCTGACTAGTAAGAATCTTCAAACCTATGTATTGATATCTCTCCGTAAGTGAGTCAAGGGGGTGTAAAGCGGCATAAACACAGCCGTGAAAAGCAGCTAAACCCCAATATAAAAATAAATTACTTTTCAAAACCCGTGAAACAAAGACAGTGAAAGAGAGAGAAATTCTTACAAAATTCGTTCAGGGGCTGTGATGCAAACTGGATTGACCATATCTAGACCCACAGCTGATTGAGACATAAGGGTGGACACTCTTGGGGCTGAGAGGTTCGGTGAGGTTGGGTGAGCCAACGCAGACCCTTTCAAGTAATACTGCATGGTACCCATCCCATGGGTCCCAAATCTCCAGGTTCAAGGGCATCTTCCTACGTCGAAAACAGGCATGAGAAACCCAGAAGATGGTACACCGTGTGATCGGGAAAGGTTTCTAAAACGCACCTCATTTCTCATCTCCTTTGCTCGGGTTCGCCATTCCAGCTGATTTACTAGCCGTCTCCCTCCTTGGAGAATCAGCACCTTTAACCTCCTGTTCCGTACAGGTTGCAATTTGTCCTGAGGATGAAGGGGAAGAGGGGGAACCAATGAGAGACTAGCTCTAGGTGTTGGGACAGGCACAGGTCACTCTATTTTCCCATCAGGAAGAAGAATTAAGCACAAGCTCAGCCTGCCCCCCAGAACCAGAAGAGGGCCTGAAGCAATCCTGCGCTTTTGCGGCCAGCTCCCAAAAAAGCGAGTTGAAAAATGGAGCTCAGGGGCACTGCAATTCACAAACCTGCAGAGTTTTAAATGATACCTCTCGTCCACAAATATATTAAGGGAAGGCAACGAAGAGGCTTTGAAAGCAAGGCAGAATTGCAGGAAACAGATGTCAGGAGGTAGATTCGAATCGCCTTGAAAGCACATGAAAAGCGGCAAAACGTGGACAATGATGCCCTTGGCCAAAAAGGGCGTATGCGTTTTTTCCTGAATATATTCAGGAAAAAACGCATACGCCCTTTTTGGCCAACCAAGCAACCTGGAAAGGCCAATCAGCGCTCCAAAGAAGTCTCGCTTCCCAGCGGGCAAAAGGGCCATGCGGAAAAAAGTGTCCAAACCAGAAATGCAGGACCGGCCATGGAGAAATGGGAGCCTTGCTACGCTGATGGGTGGGATGTAAATTGCCAACAGCCACTCTGGAGAAGTGTACGGTGTGTTCTGAAACATCTAAAAAACACAGCTTGGAGAGCATAGGGCACTTCCACTCATGGGCGTATAAATTGGGAAAACTAAAAATCAGCAAGACACAGGCACCCCAAAGTTTAGGGCTGCTCTGTTGACAAGAACCCCCACTTCATTACACCTTAAATATCCTAGGAAAGAGAAAAATGGATAAAGAAGTTGTGGTCCTCATGTACAATGCAATATCACTCAGCCATGAAATCAACGTCATAAGGCTAGTAGCAGCACGATGAGTGGATTTAGGTACGAAGATTCTAAGTGAAATAAGTCACACAGAAAAAGACACTTTTCATAAGATATCACTTAGAGAGGGAATGTAAAAACCGCTACACTTGAACTGAATTGCAAAACAGAACAGAGTCCCACGTTTAGGAAACACACTATGGCTGCTGAACGGGAAAGGTGAGGTGGGGTGATGCATAAAACAAGGGTTTCAAATTAGCTCCGATACCGTTCCATAAACCCAATATGTAAGAGACAAGACCTATTCCTTTTTCAGTGAACTGGACTCAACACCCCCTATTCACCGCACAAGAATATATCTGACTAGTAAGAATCTTCAAACCTATGTATTGATATCTCTCTGTAAGTGAGTCAAGGGGGTGTAAAGCGGCATAAACACAGCCGTGAAAAGCAGCTAAACCCCATTATAAAAATAAATTACTTTTCAAAACCCGTGAAACAAAGACAGTGAAAGAGAGAGAAATTCTTACAAAATTCGTTCAGGGGCTGTAATGCAACCTGGATTGACCATATCTAGACCCACAGCTGATTGAGACATAAGGGTGGACACTCTTGGGGCTGAGAGGTTCGGTGAGGTTGGGTGAGCCAACGCAGACCCTTTCAAGTAATACTGCATGGTACACATCCCATGGGTCCCAAATCTCCAGGTTCAAGGGCATCTTCCTACGTCGAAAACAGGCATGAGAAACCCAGAAGATGGTACACCATGTGATCGGGAAAGGTTTCTAAAACACACCTCATTTCTCATCTCCTTTGCTCGGGTTCGCCATTCCAGCTGATTTACTAGCCATCTCCCTCCTTGGAGAATCAGCACCTTTAACCTCCTGTTCCGTACAGGTTGCAATTTGTCCTGAGGATGAAGGGGAAGAGGGGGAATCAATGAGAGACTAGCTCTAGGTGTTGGGACAGGCACAGGTCACTCTATTTTCCCATCAGGAAGAAGAATTAAGCACGAGCTCAGCCTGCCCCCCGGAACCAGAAGAGGGCCTGAAGCAATCCTGCGCTTTGGCGGCCATCTCCCAAAAAAGCGAGTTGAAAAATGGAGCTCAGGGGCACTGCAATTCACAAACCTGCAGAGTTTTAAATGATACCTATCGTCCACAAATATATTAAGGGAAGGCAACGAAGAGGCTTTGAAAGCAAGGCAGAATTGCAGGAAACAGATTTCAGGAGGTAGATTCGAATCGCCTTGAAAGCACATGAAAAGCGGCAAAACGTGGACAATGATGCCCTTGGCCAAAAAGGGCGTATGCGTTTTTTCCTGAATATATTCAGGAAAAAACGCATACGCCCTTTTTGGCCAACCAAGCAACCTGGAAAGGCCAATCAGCGCTCCAAAGAAGTCTCGCTTCCCATCGGCCAAAAGGGCCATGCGGAAAAAAGTGTCCAAACCAGAAATGCAGGACCGGCCATGGAGAAATGGGAGCCTTGCTACGCTGATGGGTGGGATGTAAATTGCCAACAGCCACTCTGGAGAAGTGTACGGTGTGTTCAGAAACATCTAAAAAACACAGCTTGGAGAGCATAGGGCACTTCCACTCATGGTCGTATAAATTGGGAAAACTAAAAATCAGCAAGACACAGGCACCCCAAAGTTTAGGGCTGCTCTGTTGACAAGAACCCCCACTTCATTACACCTTAAATATCCTAGGAAAGAGAAAAATGGATAAAGAAGTTGGGGTCCTCATGTACAATGGAATATCACTCAGCCATGAAATCCACGTCATAAGGCTAGTAGCAGCACGATGAGTGGATTTAGGTACGACGATTCTAAGTGAAATAAGTCACACAGAAAAGACACTTATCATAAGATATCACTTAGAGAGGGAATGTAAAAACCGCTACACTTGAACTGAATTGCAAAACAGAACAGAGTCACACGTTTAGGAAACACACTATGGCTGCTGAACGGGAAAGGTGAGGTGGGGTGATGCATAAAACAAGGGTTTCAAATTAGCTCAGATACCGTTCCATAAACCCAATATGTAAGAGACAAGACCTATTCCTTTTTCAGTGAACTGGACTCAACACCCCCTATTCACCGCACAAGAATATATCTGACTAGTAAGAATCTTCAAACCTATGTATTGATATCTCTCCGTAAGTGAGTCAAGGGGGTGTAAAGCGGCATAAACACAGCCGTGAAAAGCAGCTAAACCCCAATATAAAAATAAATTACTTTTCAAAACCCGTGAAACAAAGACAGTGAAAGAGAGAGAAATTCTTACAAAATTCGTTCAGGGGCTGTGATGCAAACTGGATTGACCATATCTAGACCCACAGCTGATTGAGACATAAGGGTGGACACTCTTGGGGCTGAGAGGTTCGGTGAGGTTGGGTGAGCCAACGCAGACCCTTTCAAGTAATACTGCATGGTACCCATCCCATGGGTCCCAAATCTCCAGGTTCAAGGGCATCTTCCTACGTCGAAAACAGGCATGAGAAACCCAGAAGATGGTACACCGTGTGATCGGGAAAGGTTTCTAAAACGCACCTCATTTCTCATCTCCTTTGCTCGGGTTCGCCATTCCAGCCGATTTACTAGCCGTCTCCCTCCTTGGAGAATCAGCACCTTTAACCTCCTGTTCCGTACAGGTTGCAATTTGTCCTGAGGATGAAGGGGAAGAGGGGGAACCAATGAGAGACTAGCTCTAGGTGTTGGGACAGGCACAGGTCACTCTATTTTCCCATCAGGAAGAAGAATTAAGCACAAGCTCAGCCTGCCCCCCAGAACCAGAAGAGGGCCTGAAGCAATCCTGCGCTTTTGCGGCCAGCTCCCAAAAAAGCGAGTTGAAAAATGGAGCTCAGGGGCACTGCAATTCACAAACCTGCAGAGTTTTAAATGATACCTCTCGTCCACAAATATATTAAGGGAAGGCAACGAAGAGGCTTTGAAAGCAAGGCAGAATTGCAGGAAACAGATGTCAGGAGGTAGATTCGAATCGCCTTGAAAGCACATGAAAAGCGGCAAAACGTGGACAATGATGCCCTTGGCCAAAAAGGGCGTATGCGTTTTTTCCTGAATATATTCAGGAAAAAACGCATACGCCCTTTTTGGCCAACCAAGCAACCTGGAAAGGCCAATCAGCGCTCCAAAGAAGTCTCGCTTCCCAGCGGGCAAAAGGGCCATGCGGAAAAAAGTGTCCAAACCAGAAATGCAGGACCGGCCATGGAGAAATGGGAGCCTTGCTAGGCTGATGGGTGGGATGTAAATTGCCAACAGCCACTCTGGAGAAGTGTACGGTGTGTTCTGAAACATCTAAAAAACACAGCTTGGAGAGCATAGGGCACTTCCACTCATGGGCGTATAAATTGGGAAAACTAAAAATCAGCAAGACACAGGCACCCCAAAGTTTAGGGCTGCTCTGTTGACAAGAACCCCCACTTCATTACACCTTAAATATCCTAGGAAAGAGAAAAATGGATAAAGAAGTTGGGGTCCTCATGTACAATGGAATATCACTCAGCCATGAAATCCACGTCATAAGGCTAGTAGCAGCACGATGAGTGGATTTAGGTACGACGATTCTAAGTGAAATAAGTCACACAGAAAAGACACTTATCATAAGATATCACTTAGAGAGGGAATGTAAAAACCGCTACACTTGAACTGAATTGCAAAACAGAACAGAGTCACACGTTTAGGAAACACACTATGGCTGCTGAACGGGAAAGGTGAGGTGGGGTGATGCATAAAACAAGGGTTTCAAATTAGCTCAGATACCGTTCCATAAACCCAATATGTAAGAGACAAGACCTATTCCTTTTTCAGTGAACTGGACTCAACACCCCCTATTCACCGCACAAGAATATATCTGACTAGTAAGAATCTTCAAACCTATGTATTGATATCTCTCCGTAAGTGAGTCAAGGGGGTGTAAAGCGGCATAAACACAGCCGTGAAAAGCAGCTAAACCCCAATATAAAAATAAATTACTTTTCAAAACCCGTGAAACAAAGACAGTGAAAGAGAGAGAAATTCTTACAAAATTCGTTCAGGGGCTGTGATGCAAACTGGATTGACCATATCTAGACCCACAGCTGATTGAGACATAAGGGTGGACACTCTTGGGGCTGAGAGGTTCGGTGAGGTTGGGTGAGCCAACGCAGACCCTTTCAAGTAATACTGCATGGTACCCATCCCATGGGTCCCAAATCTCCAGGTTCAAGGGCATCTTCCTACGTCGAAAACAGGCATGAGAAACCCAGAAGATGGTACACCGTGTGATCGGGAAAGGTTTCTAAAACGCACCTCATTTCTCATCTCCTTTGCTCGGGTTCGCCATTCCAGCCGATTTACTAGCCGTCTCCCTCCTTGGAGAATCAGCACCTTTAACCTCCTGTTCCGTACAGGTTGCAATTTGTCCTGAGGATGAAGGGGAAGAGGGGGAACCAATGAGAGACTAGCTCTAGGTGTTGGGACAGGCACAGGTCACTCTATTTTCCCATCAGGAAGAAGAATTAAGCACAAGCTCAGCCTGCCCCCCAGAACCAGAAGAGGGCCTGAAGCAATCCTGCGCTTTTGCGGCCAGCTCCCAAAAAAGCGAGTTGAAAAATGGAGCTCAGGGGCACTGCAATTCACAAACCTGCAGAGTTTTAAATGATACCTCTCGTCCACAAATATATTAAGGGAAGGCAACGAAGAGGCTTTGAAAGCAAGGCAGAATTGCAGGAAACAGATGTCAGGAGGTAGATTCGAATCGCCTTGAAAGCACATGAAAAGCGGCAAAACGTGGACAATGATGCCCTTGGCCAAAAAGGGCGTATGCGTTTTTTCCTGAATATATTCAGGAAAAAACGCATACGCCCTTTTTGGCCAACCAAGCAACCTGGAAAGGCCAATCAGCGCTCCAAAGAAGTCTCGCTTCCCAGCGGGCAAAAGGGCCATGCGGAAAAAAGTGTCCAAACCAGAAATGCAGGACCGGCCATGGAGAAATGGGAGCCTTGCTAGGCTGATGGGTGGGATGTAAATTGCCAACAGCCACTCTGGAGAAGTGTACGGTGTGTTCTGAAACATCTAAAAAACACAGCTTGGAGAGCATAGGGCACTTCCACTCATGGGCGTATAAATTGGGAAAACTAAAAATCAGCAAGACACAGGCACCCCAAAGTTTAGGGCTGCTCTGTGGACAAGAACCCCCACTTCATTACACCTTAAATATCCTAGGAAAGAGAAAAATGGATAAAGAAGTTGTGGTCCTCATGTACAATGGAATATCACTCAGCCATGAAATCAACGTCATAAGGCTAGTAGCAGCACGATGAGTGGATTTAGGTACGAAGATTCTAAGTGAAATAAGTCACACAGAAAAAGACACTTATCATAAGATATCACTTAGAGAGGGAATGTAAAAACCGCTACACTTGAACTGAATTGCAAAACAGAACAGAGTCCCACGTTTAGGAAACACACTATGGCTGCTGAACGGGAAAGGTGAGGTGGGGTGATGCATAAAACAAGGGTTTCAAATTAGCTCCGATACCGTTCCATAAACCCAATATGTAAGAGACAAGACCTATTCCTTTTTCAGTGAACTGGACTCAACACCCCCTATTCACCGCACAAGAATATATCTGACTAGTAAGAATCTACAAACCTATGTATTGATAGCTCTCTGTAAGTGAGTCAAGGGGGTGTAAAGCGGCATAAACACAGCCGTGAAAAGCAGCTAAACCCCATTATAAAAATAAATTACTTTTCAAAACCCGTGAAACAAAGACAGTGAAAGAGAGAGAAATTCTTACAAAATTCGTTCAGGGGCTGTGATGCAACCTGGATTGACCATATCTAGACCCACAGCTGATTGAGACATAAGGGTGGACACTCTTGGGGCTGAGAGGTTCGGTGAGGTTGGGTGAGCCAACGCAGACCCTTTCAAGTAATACTGCATGGTATCCATCCCATGGGTCCCAAATCTCCAGGTTCAAGGGCATCTTCCTACGTGGAAAACAGGTATGAGAAACCCAGAAGATGGTACACCACGTGATCGGGAAAGGTTTCTAAAACGCACCTCATTTCTCATCTCCTTTGCTCGGGTTCGCCATTCCAGCTGATTTACTAGCCATCTCCCTCCTTGGAGAATCAGCACCTTTAACCTCCTGTTCCGTACAGGTTGCAATTTGTCCTGAGGATGAACGGGAAGAGGGGGAACCAATGAGAGACTAGCTCTAGGTGTTGGGACAGGCACAGGTCACTCTATTTTCCCATCAGGAAGAAGAATTAAGCACAAGCTCAGCCTGCCCCCCGGAACCAGAAGAGGGCCTGAAGCAATCCTGCGCTTTTGCGGCCAGCTCCCAAAAAAGCGAGTTGAAAAATGGAGCTCAGGGGCACTGCAATTCACAAACCTGCAGAGTTTTAAATGATACCTCTCGTCCACAAATATATTAAGGGAAGGCAACGAAGAGGCTTTGAAAGCAAGGCAGAATTGCAGGAAACAGATGTCAGGAGGTAGATTCGAATCGCCTTGAAAGCACATGAAAAGCGGCAAAACGTGGACAATGATGCCCTTGGCCAAAAAGGGCGTATGCGTTTTTTCCTGAATATATTCAGGAAAAAACGCATACGCCCTTTTTGGCCAACCAAGCAACCTGGAAAGGCCAATCAGCGCTCCAAAGAAGTCTCGCTTCCCAGCGGGCAAAAGGGCCATGGGGAAAAAAGTGTCCAAACCAGAAATGCAGGACCGGCCATGGAGAAATGGGAGCCTTGCTACGCTGATGGGTGGGATGTAAATTGCCAACAGCCACTCTGGAGAAGTGTACGGTGTGTTCTGAAACATCTAAAAAACACAGCTTGGAGAGCATAGGGCACTTCCACTCATGGGCGTATAAATTGGGAAAACTAAAAATCAGCAAGACACAGGCACCCCAAAGTTTAGGGCTGCTCTGTTGACAAGAACCCCCACTTCATTACACCTTAAATATCCTAGGAAAGAGAAAAATGGATAAAGAAGTTGGGTTCCTCATGTACAATGCAATATCACTCAGCCATGAAATCAACGTCATAAGGCTAGTAGCAGCACGATGAGTGGATTTAGGTACGAAGATTCTAAGTGAAATAAGTCACACAGAAAAAGACACTTATCATAAGATATCACTTAGAGAGGGAATGTAAAAACCGCTACCCTTGAACTGAATTGCAAAACAGAACAGAGTCCCACGTTTAGGAAACACACTATGGCTGCTGAACGGGAAAGGTGAGGTGGGGTGATGCATAAAACAAGGGTTTCAAATTAGCTCCGATACCGTTCCATAAACCCAATATGTAAGAGACAAGACCTATTCCTTTTTCAGTGAACTGGACTCAACACCCCCTATTCACCGCACAAGAATATATCTGACTAGTAAGAATCTTCAAACCTATGTATTGATATCTCTCTGTAAGTGAGTCAAGGGGGTGTAAAGCGGCATAAACACAGCCGTGAAAAGCAGCTAAACCCCATTATAAAAATAAATTACTTTTCAAAACCCGTGAAACAAAGGCAGTGAAAGAGAGAGAAATTCTTACAAAATTCGTTCAGGGGCTGTGATGCAACCTGGATTGACCATATCTAGACCCACAGCTGATTGAGACATAAGGGTGGACACTCTTGGGGCTGAGAGGTTCGGTGAGGTTGGGTGAGCCAACGCAGACCCTTTCAAGTAATACTGCATGGTACCCATCCCATGGGTCCCAAATCTCCAGGTTCAAGGGCATCTTCCTACGTCGAAAACAGGCATGAGAAACCCAGAAGATGGTACACCGTGTGATCGGGAAAGGTTTCTAAAACGCACCTCATTTCTCATCTCCTTTGCTCGGGTTCGCCATTCCAGCCGATTTACTAGCCATCTCCCTCCTTGGAGAATCAGCACCTTTAACCTCCTGTTCCGTACAGGTTGCAATTTGTCCTGAGGATGAAGGGGAAGAGGGGGAACCAATGAGAGACTAGCTCTAGGTGTTGGGACAGGCACAGGTCACTCTATTTTCCCATCAGGAAGAAGAATTAAGCACAAGCTCAGCCTGCCCCCCAGAACCAGAAGAGGGCCTGAAGCAATCCTGCGCTTTGGCGGCCAGCTCCCAAAAAAGCGAGTTGAAAAATGGAGCTCAGGGGCACTGCAATTCACAAACCTGCAGAGTTTTAAATGATACCTCTCGTCCACAAATATATTAAGGGAAGGCAATGAAGAGGCTTTGAAAGCAAGGCAGAATTGCAGGAAACAGATTTCAGGAGGTAGATTCGAATCGCCTTGAAAGCACATGAAAAGCGGCAAAACGTGGACAATGATGCCCTTGGCCAAAAAGGGCGTATGCGTTTTTTCCTGAATATATTCAGGAAAAAACGCATACGCCCTTTTTGGCCAACCAAGCAACCTGGAAAGGCCAATCAGCGCTCCAAAGAAGTCTCGCTTCCCAGCGGGCAAAAGGGCCATGCGGAAAAAAGTGTCCAAACCAGAAATGCAGGACCGGCCATGGAGAAATGGGAGCCTTGCTACGCTGATGGGTGGGATGTAAATTGCCAACAGCCACTCTGGAGAAGTGTACGGTGTGTTCTGAAACATCTAAAAAACACAGCTTGGAGAGCATAGGGCACTTCCACTCATGGGCGTATAAATTGGGAAAACTAAAAATCAGCAAGACACAGGCACCCCAAAGTTTAGGGCTGCTCTGTTGACAAGAACCCCCACTTCATTACACCTTAAATATCCTAGGAAAGAGAAAAATGGATAAAGAATTTGTGGTCCTCATGTACAATGGAATATCACTCAGCCAGGAAATCCACGTCATAAGGCTAGTAGCAGCACGATGAGTGGATTTAGGTACGACGATTCTAAGTGAAATAAGTCAGACAGAGAAAGACACTTATCATAAGATATCACTTAGAGAGGGAATGTAAAAACCGCTACACTTGAACTGAATTACAAAACAGAACAGAGTCACACGTTCAGAAAACACACTATGGCTGCTGAACGGGAAAGGTGAGGTGGGGTGATGCATAAAACAAGGGTTTCAAATTAGCTCAGATACCGTTCCATAAACCCAATATGTAAGAGACAAGACCTATTCCTTTTTCAGTGAACTGGACTCAACACCCCCTATTCACCGCACAAGAATATATCTGACTAGTAAGAATCTTCAAACCTATGTATTGATATCTCTCTGTAAGTGAGTCAAGGGGGTGTAAAGCGGCATAAACACAGCCGTGAAAAGCAGCTAAACCCCATTATAAAAATAAATTACTTTTCAAAACCCGTGAAACAAAGGCAGTGAAAGAGAGAAAAATTCTTACAAAATTCGTTCAGGGGCTGTGATGCAACCTGGATTGACCATATCTAGACCCACAGCTGATTGAGACATAAGGGTGGACACTCTTGGGGCTGAGAGGTTCGGTGAGGTTGGGTGAGCCAACGCAGACCCTTTCAAGTAATACTGCATGGTACCCATCCCATGGGTCCCAAATCTCCAGGTTCAAGGGCATCTTCCTACGTCGAAAACAGGCATGAGAAACCCAGAAGATGGTACACCGTGTGATCGGGAAAGGTTTCTAAAACGCACCTCATTTCTCATCTCCTTTGCTCGGGTTCGCCATTCCAGCCGATTTACTAGCCATCTCCCTCCTTGGAGAATCAGCACCTTTAACCTCCTGTTCCGTACAGGTTGCAATTTGTCCTGAGGATGAACGGGAAGAGGGGGAACCAATGAGAGACTAGCTCTAGGTGTTGGGACAGGCACAGGTCACTCTATTTTCCCATCAGGAAGAAGAATTAAGCACAAGCTCAGCCTGCCCCCCAGAACCAGAAGAGGGCCTGAAGCAATCCTGCGCTTTTGCGGCCAGCTCCCAAAAAAGCGAGTTGAAAAATGGAGCTCAGGGGCACTGCAATTCACAAACCTGCAGAGTTTTAAATGATACCTCTCGTCCACAAATATATTAAGGGAAGGCAACGAAGAGGCTTTGAAAGCAAGGCAGAATTGCAGGAAACAGATTTCAGGAGGTAGATTCGAATCGCCTTGAAAGCACATGAAAAGCGGCAAAACGTGGACAATGATGCCCTTGGCCAAAAAGGGCGTATGCGTTTTTTCCTGAATATATTCAGGAAAAAACGCATACGCCCTTTTTGGCCAACCAAGCAACCTGGAAAGGCCAATCAGCGCTCCAAAGAAGTCTCGCTTCCCAGCGGGCAAAAGGGCCATGCGGAAAAAAGTGTCCAAACCAGAAATGCAGGACCGGCCATGGAGAAATGGGAGCCTTGCTACGCTGATGGGTGGGATGTAAATTGCCAACAGCCACTCTGGAGAAGTGTACGGTGTGTTCTGAAACATCTAAAAAACACAGCTTGGAGAGCATAGGGCACTTCCACTCATGGGCGTATAAATTGGGAAAACTAAAAATCAGCAAGACACAGGCACCCCAAAGTTTAGGGCTGCTCTGTGGACAAGAACCCCCACTTCATTACACGTTAAATATCCTAGGAAAGAGAAAAATGGATAAAGAAGTTGGGGTCCTCATGTACAATGGAATATCACTCAGCCATGAAATCAACGTCATAAGGCTAGTAGCAGCACGATGAGTGGATTTAGGTACGACGATTCTAAGTGAAATAAGTCACACAGAGAAAGACACTTATCATAAGATATCACTCAGAGAGGGAATGTAAAAACCGCTACCCTTGAACTGAATTGCAAAACAGAACAGAGTCCCACGTTTAGGAAACACACTATGGCTGCTGAACGGGAAAGGTGAGGTGGGGTGATGCATAAAACAAGGGTTTCAAATTAGCTCCGATACCGTTCCATAAACCCAATATGTAAGAGACAAGACCTATTCCTTTTTCAGTGAACTGGACTCAACACCCCCTATTCACCGCACAAGAATATATCTGACTAGTAAGAATCTTCAAACCTATGTATTGATATCTCTCTGTAAGTGAGTCAAGGGGGTGTAAAGCGGCATAAACACAGCCGTGAAAAGCAGCTAAACCCCATTATAAAAATAAATTACTTTTCAAAACCCGTGAAACAAAGGCAGTGAAAGAGAGAGAAATTCTTACCAAATTCGTTCAGGGGCTGTGATGCAACCTGGATTGACCATATCTAGACCCACAGCTGATTGAGACATAAGGGTGGACACTCTTGGGGCTGAGAGGTTCGGTGAGGTTGGGTGAGCCAACGCAGACCCTTTCAAGTAATACTGCATGGTACCCATCCCATGGGTCCCAAATCTCCAGGTTCAAGGGCATCTTCCTACGTCGAAAACAGGCATGAGAAACCCAGAAGATGGTACACCGTGTGATCGGGAAAGGTTTCTAAAACGCACCTCATTTCTCATCTCCTTTGCTCGGGTTCGCCATTCCAGCCGATTTACTAGCCATCTCCCTCCTTGGAGAATCAGCACCTTTAACCTCCTGTTCCGTACAGGTTGCAATTTGTCCTGAGGATGAAGGGGAAGAGGGGGAACCAATGAGAGACTAGCTCTAGGTGTTGGGACAGGCACAGGTCACTCTATTTTCCCATCAGGAAGAAGAATTAAGCACAAGCTCAGCCTGCCCCCCAGAACCAGAAGAGGGCCTGAAGCAATCCTGCGCTTTGGCGGCCAGCTCCCAAAAAAGCGAGTTGAAAAATGGAGCTCAGGGGCACTGCAATTCACAAACCTGCAGAGTTTTAAATGATACCTCTCGTCCACAAATATATTAAGGGAAGGCAACGAAGAGGCTTTGAAAGCAAGGCAGAATTGCAGGAAACAGATTTCAGGAGGTAGATTCGAATCGCCTTGAAAGCACATGAAAAGCGGCAAAACGTGGACAATGATGCCCTTGGCCAAAAAGGGCGTATGCGTTTTTTCCTGAATATATTCAGGAAAAAACGCATACGCCCTTTTTGGCCAACCAAGCAACCTGGAAAGGCCAATCAGCGCTCCAAAGAAGTCTCGCTTCCCAGCGGGCAAAAGGGCCATGCGGAAAAAAGTGTCCAAACCAGAAATGCAGGACCGGCCATGGAGAAATGGGAGCCTTGCTACGCTGATGGGTGGGATGTAAATTGCCAACAGGCACTCCGGAGAAGTGTACGGTGTGTTCTGAAACATCTAAAAACACAGCTTGGAGAGCATAGGGCACTTCCACTCATGGGCGTATAAATTGGGAAAACTAAAAATCAGCAAGACACAGGCACCCCAAAGTTTAGGGCTGCTCTGTGGACAAGAACCCCCACTTCATTACACCTTAAATATCCTAGGAAAGAGAAAAATGGATAAAGAAGTTGTGGTCCTCATGTACAATGGAATATCACTCAGCCATGAAATCAACGTCATAAGGCTAGTAGCAGCACGATGAGTGGATTTAGGTACGACGATTCTAAGTGAAATAAGTCACACAGAAAAAGACACTTATCATAAGATATCACTTCTAGAGGGAATGTAAAAACCGCTACCCTTGAACTGAATTGCAAAACAGAACAGAGTCCCACGTTTAGGAAACACACTATGGCTGCTGAACGGGAAAGGTGAGGTGGGGTGATGCATAAAACAAGGGTTTCAAATTAGCTCAGATACCGTTCCATAAACCCAATATGTAAGAGACAAGACCTATTCCTTTTTCAGTGAACTGGACTCAACACCCCCTATTCACCGCACAAGAATATATCTGACTAGTAAGAATCTTCAAACCTATGTATTGATATCTCTCTGTAAGTGAGTCAAGGGGGTGTAAAGCGGCATAAACACAGCCATGAAAAGCAGCTAAACCCCATTATAAAAATAAATTACTTTTCAAAACCCGTGAAACAAAGACAGTGAAAGAGAGAGAAATTCTTACAAAATTCGTTCAGGGGCTGTGATGCAACCTGGATTGACCATATCTAGACCCACAGCTGATTGAGACATAAGGGTGGACACTCTTGGGGCTGAGAGGTTCGGTGAGGTTGGGTGAGCCAACGCAGACCCTTTCAAGTAATACTGCATGGTACCCATCCCATGGGTCCCAAATCTCCAGGTTCAAGGGCATCTTCCTACGTCGAAAACAGGCATGAGAAACCCAGAAGATGGTACACCGTGTGATCGGGAAAGGTTTCTAAAACGCACCTCATTTCTCATCTCCTTTGCTCGGGTTCGCCATTCCAGCCGATTTACTAGCCATCTCCCTCCTTGGAGAATCAGCACCTTTAACCTCCTGTTCCGTACAGGTTGCAATTTGTCCTGAGGATGAAGGGGAAGAGGGGGAACCAATGAGAGACTAGCCCTAGGTGTTGGGACAGGCACAAGTCACTCTATTTTCCCATCAGGAAGAAGAATTAAGCACAAGCTCAGCCTGCCCCCCAGAACCAGAAGAGGGCCTGAAGCAATCCTGCGCTTTGGCGGCCAGCTCCCAAAAAAGCGAGTTGAAAAATGGAGCTCAGGGGCACTGCAATTCACAAACCTGCAGAGTTTTAAATGATACCTCTCGTCCACAAATATATTAAGGGAAGGCAACGAAGAGGCTTTGAAAGCAAGGCAGAATTGCAGGAAACAGATTTCAGGAGGTAGATTCGAATCGCCTTGAAAGCACATGAAAAGCGGCAAAACGTGGACAATGATGTCCTTGGCCAAAAAGGGCGTATGCGTTTTTTCCTGAATATATTCAGGAAAAAACGCATACGCCCTTTTTGGCCAACCAAGCAACCTGGAAAGGCCAATCAGCGCTCCAAAGAAGTCTCACTTCCCAGCGGGCAAAAGGGCCATGCGGAAAAAAGTGTCCAAACCAGAAATGCAGGACCGGCCATGGAGAAATGGGAGCCTTGCTACGCTGATGGGTGGGATGTAAATTGCCAACAGCCACTCTGGAGAAGTGTACGGTGTGTTCTGAAACATCTAAAAAACACAGCTTGGAGAGCATAGGGCACTTCCACTCATGGGCGTATAAATTGGGAAAACTAAAAATCAGCAAGACACAGGCACCCCAAAGTTTAGGGCTGCTCTGTGGACAAGAACCCCCACTTCATTACACCTTAAATATCCTAGGAAAGAGAAAAATGGATAAAGAAGTTGTGGTCCTCATGTACAATGGAATATCACTCAGCCATGAAATCAACGTCATAAGGCTAGTAGCAGCACGATGAGTGGATTTAGGTACGACGATTCTAAGTGAAATGAGTCACACAGAAAAAGACACTTATCATAAGATATCACTTCGAGAGGGAATGTAAAAACCGCTGCACTTGAACTGAATTGCAAAACAGAACAGAGTCCCACGTTTAGGAAACACACTACGGCTGCTGAACGGGAAAGGTGAGGTGGGGTGATGCATAAAACAAGGGTTTCAAATTAGCTCAGATACCGTTCCATAAACCCAATATGTAAGAGACAAGACCTATTCCTTTTTCAGTGAACTGGACTCAACACCCCCTATTCACCGCACAAGAATATATCTGACTAGTAAGAATCTTCAAACCTATGTATTGATATCTCTCTGTAAGTGAGTCAAGGGGGTGTAAAGCGGCATAAACACAGCCGTGAAAAGCAGCTAAACCCCATTATAAAAATAAATTACTTTTCAAAACCCGTGAAACAAAGACAGTGAAAGAGAGAGAAATTCTTACAAAATTCGTTCAGGGGCTGTGATGCAACCTGGATTGACCATATCTAGACCCACAGCTGATTGAGACATAAGGGTGGACACTCTTGGGGCTGAGAGGTTCGGTGAGGTTGGGTGAGCCAACGCAGACCCTTTCAAGTAATACTGCATGGTACCCATCCCATGGGTCCCAAATCTCCAGGTTCAAGGGCATCTTCCTACGTCGAAAACAGGCATGAGAAACCCAGAAGATGGTACACCGTGTGATCGGGAAAGGTTTCTAAAACGCACCTCATTTCTCATCTCCTTTGCTCGGGTTCGCCATTCCAGCCGATTTACTAGCCATCTCCCTCCTTGGAGAATCAGCACCTTTAACCTCCTGTTCCGTACAGGTTGCAATTTGTCCTGAGGATGAAGGGGAAGAGGGGGAACCAATGAGAGACTAGCTCTAGGTGTTGGGACAGGCACAGGTCACTCTATTTTCCCATCAGGAAGAAGAATTAAGCACAAGCTCAGCCTGCCCCCCAGAACCAGAAGAGGGCCTGAAGCAATCCTGCGCTTTGGCGGCCAGCTCCCAAAAAAGCGAGTTGAAAAATGGAGCTCAGGGGCACTGCAATTCACAAACCTGCAGAGTTTTAAATGATACCTCTCGTCCACAAATATATTAAGGGAAGGCAACGAAGAGGCTTTGAAAGCAAGGCAGAATTGCAGGAAACAGATTTCAGGATGTAGATTCGAATCGCCTTGAAAGCACATGAAAAGCGGCAAAACGTGGACAATGATGCCCTTGGCCAAAAAGGGCGTATGCGTTTTTTCCTGAATATATTCAGGAAAAAACGCATACGCCCTTTTTGGCCAACCAAGCAACCTGGAAAGGCCAATCAGCGCTCCAAAGAAGTCTCACTTCCCAGCGGGCAAAAGGGCCATGGGGAAAAAAGTGTCCAAACCAGAAATGCAGGACCGGCCATGGAGAAATGGGAGCCTTGCTACGCTGATGGGTGGGATGTAAATTGCCAACAGCCAC
The DNA here is from genome assembly GCF_949987535.1 of Balaenoptera acutorostrata. NCBI lineage: Eukaryota > Metazoa > Chordata > Mammalia > Artiodactyla > Balaenopteridae > Balaenoptera > Balaenoptera acutorostrata. Next base: position 67,416 of record NW_026645944.1, on the reverse strand, counting down.
TCTGGAGAAGTGTACGGTGTGTTCTGAAACATCTGAAAAACACAGCTTGGAGAGCATAGGGCACTTCCACTCATGGGCGTATAAATTGGGAAAACTAAAAATCAGCAAGACACAGGCACCCCAAAGTTTAGGGCTGCTCTGTGGACAAGAACCCCCACTTCATTACACCTTAAATATCCTAGGAAAGAGAAAAATGGATAAAGAATTTGTGGTCCTCATGTACAATGGAATATCACTCAGCCAGGAAATCCACGTCATAAGGCTAGTAGCAGCACGATGAGTGGATTTAGGTACGACGATTCTAAGTGAAATAAGTCACACAGAGAAAGACACTTATCATAAGATATCACTTAGAGAGGGAATGTAAAAACCGCTACACTTGAACTGAATTACAAAACAGAACAGAGTCACACGTTCAGAAAACACACTATGGCTGCTGAACGGGAAAGGTGAGGTGGGGTGATGCATAAAACAAGGGTTTCAAATTAGCTCAGATACCATTCCATAAACCCAATATGTAAGAGACAAGACCTATTCCTTTTTCAGTGAACTGGACTCAACACCCCCTATTCACCGCACAAGAATATATCTGACTAGTAAGAATCTTCAAACCTATGTATTTATATCTCTCTGTAAGTGAGTCAAGGGGGTGTAAAGCGGCATAAACACAGCCGTGAAAAGCAGCTAAACCCCATTATAAAAATAAATTACTTTTCAAAACCCGTGAAACAAAGGCAGTGAAAGAGAGAGAAATTCTTACAAAATTCGTTCAGGGGCTGTGATGCAACCTGGATTGACCATATCTAGACCCACAGCTGATTGAGACATAAGGGTGGACACTCTTGGGGCTGAGAGGTTCGGTGAGGTTGGGTGAGCCAACGCAGACCCTTTCAAGTAATACTGCATGGTACCCATCCCATGGGTCCCAAATCTCCAGGTTCAAGGGCATCTTCCTACGTCGAAAACAGGCATGAGAAACCCAGAAGATGGTACACCGTGTGATCGGGAAAGGTTTCTAAAACGCACCTCATTTCTCATCTCCTTTGCTCGGGTTCGCCATTCCAGCCGATTTACTAGCCATCTCCCTCCTTGGAGAATCAGCACCTTTAACCTCCTGTTCCGTACAGGTTGCAATTTGTCCTGAGGATGAACGGGAAGAGGGGGAACCAATGAGAGACTAGCTCTAGGTGTTGGGACAGGCACAGGTCACTCTATTTTCCCATCAGGAAGAAGAATTAAGCACAAGCTCAGCCTGCCCCCCAGAACCAGAAGAGGGCCTGAAGCAATCCTGCGCTTTTGCGGCCAGCTCCCAAAAAAGCGAGTTGAAAAATGGAGCTCAGGGGCACTGCAATTCACAAACCTGCAGAGTTTTAAATGATACCTCTCGTCCACAAATATATTAAGGGAAGGCAACGAAGAGGCTTTGAAAGCAAGGCAGAATTGCAGGAAACAGATTTCAGGAGGTAGATTCGAATCGCCTTGAAAGCACATGAAAAGCGGCAAAACGTGGACAATGATGCCCTTGGCCAAAAAGGGCGTATGCGTTTTTTCCTGAATATATTCAGGAAAAAACGCATACGCCCTTTTTGGCCAACCAAGCAACCTGGAAAGGCCAATCAGCGCTCCAAAGAAGTCTCGCTTCCCAGCGGGCAAAAGGGCCATGCGGAAAAAAGTGTCCAAACCAGAAATGCAGGACCGGCCATGGAGAAATGGGAGCCTTGCTACGCTGATGGGTGGGATGTAAATTGCCAACAGCCACTCTGGAGAAGTGTACGGTGTGTTCTGAAACATCTAAAAAACACAGCTTGGAGAGCATAGGGCACTTCCACTCATGGGCGTATAAATTGGGAAAACTAAAAATCAGCAAGACACAGGCACCCCAAAGTTTAGGGCTGCTCTGTGGACAAGAACCCCCACTTCATTACACCTTAAATATCCTAGGAAAGAGAAAAATGGATAAAGAAGTTGGGGTCCTCATGTACAATGGAATATCACTCAGCCATGAAATCAACGTCATAAGGCTAGTAGCAGCACGATGAGTGGATTTAGGTACGACGATTCTAAGTGAAATAAGTCACACAGAGAAAGACACTTATCATAAGATATCACTTAGAGAGGGAATGTAAAAACCGCTACACTTGAACTGAATTGCAAAACAGAACAGAGTCCCACGTTTAGGAAACACAATATGGCTGCTGAACGGGAAAGGTGAGGTGGGGTGATGCATAAAACAAGGGTTTCAAATTAGCTCCGATACCGTTCCATAAACCCAATATGTAAGAGACAAGACCTATTCCTTTTTCAGTGAACTGGACTCAACACCCCCTATTCACCGCACAAGAATATATCTGACTAGTAAGAATCTTCAAACCTATGTATTGATATCTCTCTGTAAGTGAGTCAAGGGGGTGTAAAGCGGCATAAACACAGCCGTGAAAAGCAGCTAAACCCCATTATAAAAATAAATTACTTTTCAAAACCCGTGAAACAAAGGCAGTGAAAGAGAGAGAAATTCTTACAAAATTCGTTCAGGGGCTGTGATGCAACCTGGATTGACCATATCTAGACCCACAGCTGATTGAGACATAAGGGTGGACACTCTTGGGGCTGAGAGGTTCGGTGAGGTTGGGTGAGCCAACGCAGACCCTTTCAAGTAATACTGCATGGTACCCATCCCATGGGTCCCAAATCTCCAGGTTCAAGGGCATCTTCCTACGTCGAAAACAGGCATGAGAAACCCAGAAGATGGTACACCGTGTGATCGGGAAAGGTTTCTAAAACGCACCTCATTTCTCATCTCCTTTGCTCGGGTTCGCCATTCCAGCCGATTTACTAGCCATCTCCCTCCTTGGAGAATCAGCACCTTTAACCTCCTGTTCCGTACAGGTTGCAATTTGTCCTGAGGATGAACGGGAAGAGGGGGAACCAATGAGAGACTAGCTCTAGGTGTTGGGACAGGCACAGGTCACTCTATTTTCCCATCAGGAAGAAGAATTAAGCACAAGCTCAGCCTGCCCCCCAGAACCAGAAGAGGGCCTGAAGCAATCCTGCGCTTTGGCGGCCAGCTCCCAAAAAAGCGAGTTGAAAAATGGAGCTCAGGGGCACTGCAATTCACAAACCTGCAGAGTTTTAAATGATACCTCTCGTCCACAAATATATTAAGGGAAGGCAACGAAGAGGCTTTGAAAGCAAGGCAGAATTGCAGGAAACAGATTTCAGGAGGTAGATTCGAATCGCCTTGAAAGCACATGAAAAGCGGCAAAATGTGGACAATGATGCCCTTGGCCAAAAAGGGCGTATGCGTTTTTTCCTGAATATATTCAGGAAAAAACGCATACGCCCTTTTTGGCCAACCAAGCAACCTGGAAAGGCCAATCAGCACTCCAAAGAAGTCTCGCTTCCCAGCGGACAAAAGGGCCATGCGGAAAAAAGTGTCCAAACCAGAAATGCAGGACCGGCCATGGAGAAATGGGAGCCTTGCTACGCTGATGGGTGGGATGTAAATTGCCAACAGCCACTCTGGAGAAGTGTACGGTGTGTTCTGAAACATCTAAAAAACACAGCTTGGAGAGCATAGGGCACTTCCACTCATGGGCGTATAAATTGGGAAAACTAAAAATCAGCAAGACACAGGCACCCCAAAGTTTAGGGCTGCTCTGTTGACAAGAACCCCCACTTCATTACACCTTAAATATCCTAGGAAAGAGAAAAATGGATAAAGAAGTGGTGGTCCTCATGTACAATGGAATATCACTCAGCCAGGAAATCCACGTCATAAGGCTAGTAGCAGCACGATGAGTGGATTTAGGTACGACGATTCTAAGTGAAATAAGTCACACAGAGAAAGACACTTATCATAAGATATCACTTAGAGAGGGAATGTAAAAACCGCTACACTTGAACTGAATTACAAAACAGAACAGAGTCACACGTTCAGAAAACACACTATGGCTGCTGAACGGGAAAGGTGAGGTGGGGTGATGCATAAAACAAGGGTTTCAAATTAGCTCCGATACCGTTCCATAAACCCAATATGTAAGAGACAAGACCTATTCCTTTTTCAGTGAACTGGACTCAACACCCCCTATTCACCGCACAAGAATATATCTGACTAGTAAGAATCTTCAAACCTATGTATTGATATCTCTCTGTAAGTGAGTCAAGGGGGTGTAAAGCGGCATAAACACAGCCGTGAAAAGCAGCTAAACCCCATTATAAAAATAAATTACTTTTCAAAACCCGTGAAACAAAGGCAGTGAAAGAGAGAGAAATTCTTACAAAATTCGTTCAGGGGCTGTGATGCAACCTGGATTGACCATATCTAGACCCACAGCTGATTGAGACATAAGGGTGGACACTCTTGGGGCTGAGAGGTTCGGTGAGGTTGGGTGAGCCAACGCAGACCCTTTCAAGTAATACTGCATGGTACCCATCCCATGGGTCCCAAATCTCCAGGTTCAAGGGCATCTTCCTACGTCGAAAACAGGCATGAGAAACCCAGAAGATGGTACACCGTGTGATCGGGAAAGGTTTCTAAAACGCACCTCCTTTCTCATCTCCTTTGCTCGGGTTCGCCATTCCAGCCGATTTACTAGCCATCTCCCTCCTTGGAGAATCAGCACCTTTAACCTCCTGTTCCGTACAGGTTGCAATTTGTCCTGAGGATGAACGGGAAGAGGGGGAACCAATGAGAGACTAGCTCTAGGGGTTGGGACAGGCACAGGTCACTCTATTTTCCCATCAGGAAGAAGAATTAAGCACAAGCTCAGCCTGCCCCCCAGAACCAGAAGAGGGCCTGAAGCAATCCTGCGCTTTTGCGGCCAGCTCCCAAAAAAGCGAGTTGAAAAATGGAGCTCAGGGGCACTGCAATTCACAAACCTGCAGAGTTTTAAATGATACCTCTCGTCCACAAATATACTAAGGGAAGGCAACGAAGAGGCTTTGAAAGCAAGGCAGAATTGCAGGAAACAGATTTCAGGAGGTAGATTCGAATCGCCTTGAAAGCACATGAAAAGCGGCAAAACGTGGACAATGATGCCCTTGGCCAAAAAGGGCGTATGCGTTTTTTCCTGAATATATTCAGGAAAAAACGCATACGCCCTTTTTGGCCAACCAAGCAACCTGGAAAGGCCAATCAGCGCTCCAAAGAAGTCTCGCTTCCCAGCGGGCAAAAGGGCCATGCGGAAAAAAGTGTCCAAACCAGAAATGCAGGACCGGCCATGGAGAAATTAGGAGCCTTGCTACGCTGATGGGTGGGATGTAAATTGCCAACAGCCACTCTGGAGAAGTGTACGGTGTGTCCTGAAACATCTAAAAAACACAGCTTGGAGAGCATAGGGCACTTCCACTCATGGGCGTATAAATTGGGAAAACTAAACATCAGCAAGACACAGGCACCCCAAAGATTAGGGCTGCTCTGTGGACAAGAACCCCCACTTCATTACACCTTAAATATCCTAGGAAAGAGAAAAATGGATAAAGAAGTTGTGGTCCTCATGTACAATGGAATATCACTCAGCCATGAAATCAACGTCATAAGGCTAGTAGCAGCACGATGAGTGGATTTAGGTACGACGATTCTAAGTGAAATAAGTCACACAGAAAAAGACACTTATCATAAGATATCACTTCTAGAGGGAATGTAAAAACCGCTACCCTTGAACTGAATTGCAAAACAGAACAGAGTCCCACGTTTAGGAAACACACTATGGCTGCTGAACGGGAAAGGTGAGGTGGGGTGATGCATAAAACAAGGGTTTCAAATTAGCTCAGATACCGTTCCATAAACCCAATATGTAAGAGACAAGACCTATTCCTTTTTCAGTGAACTGGACTCAACACCCCCTATTCACCGCACAAGAATATATCTGACTAGTAAGAATCTTCAAACCTATGTATTGATATCTCTCTGTAAGTGAGTCAAGGGGGTGTAAAGCGGCATAAACACAGCCATGAAAAGCAGCTAAACCCCATTATAAAAATAAATTACTTTTCAAAACCCGTGAAACAAAGACAGTGAAAGAGAGAGAAATTCTTACAAAATTCGTTCAGGGGCTGTGATGCAACCTGGATTGACCATATCTAGACCCACAGCTGATTGAGACATAAGGGTGGACACTCTTGGGGCTGAGAGGTTCGGTGAGGTTGGGTGAGCCAACGCAGACCCTTTCAAGTAATACTGCATGGTACCCATCCCATGGGTCCCAAATCTCCAGGTTCAAGGGCATCTTCCTACGTCGAAAACAGGCATGAGAAACCCAGAAGATGGTACACCGTGTGATCGGGAAAGGTTTCTAAAACGCACCTCATTTCTCATCTCCTTTGCTCGGGTTCGCCATTCCAGCCGATTTACTAGCCATCTCCCTCCTTGGAGAATCAGCACCTTTAACCTCCTGTTCCGTACAGGTTGCAATTTGTCCTGAGGATGAAGGGGAAGAGGGGGAACCAATGAGAGACTAGCCCTAGGTGTTGGGACAGGCACAAGTCACTCTATTTTCCCATCAGGAAGAAGAATTAAGCACAAGCTCAGCCTGCCCCCCAGAACCAGAAGAGGGCCTGAAGCAATCCTGCGCTTTGGCGGCCAGCTCCCAAAAAAGCGAGTTGAAAAATGGAGCTCAGGGGCACTGCAATTCACAAACCTGCAGAGTTTTAAATGATACCTCTCGTCCACAAATATATTAAGGGAAGGCAACGAAGAGGCTTTGAAAGCAAGGCAGAATTGCAGGAAACAGATTTCAGGAGGTAGATTCGAATCGCCTTGAAAGCACATGAAAAGCGGCAAAACGTGGACAATGATGCCCTTGGCCAAAAAGGGCGTATGCGTTTTTTCCTGAATATATTCAGGAAAAAACGCATACGCCCTTTTTGGCCAACCAAGCAACCTGGAAAGGCCAATCAGCGCTCCAAAGAAGTCTCACTTCCCAGCGGGCAAAAGGGCCATGCGGAAAAAAGTGTCCAAACCAGAAATGCAGGACCGGCCATGGAGAAATGGGAGCCTTGCTACGCTGATGGGTGGGATGTAAATTGCCAACAGCCACTCTGGAGAAGTGTACGGTGTGTTCTGAAACATCTAAAAAACACAGCTTGGAGAGCATAGGGCACTTCCACTCATGGGCGTATAAATTGGGAAAACTAAAAATCAGCAAGACACAGGCACCCCAAAGTTTAGGGCTGCTCTGTGGACAAGAACCCCCACTTCATTACACCTTAAATATCCTAGGAAAGAGAAAAATGGATAAAGAAGTTGTGGTCCTCATGTACAATGGAATATCACTCAGCCATGAAATCAACGTCATAAGGCTAGTAGCAGCACGATGAGTGGATTTAGGTACGACGATTCTAAGTGAAATGAGTCACACAGAAAAAGACACTTATCATAAGATATCACTTCGAGAGGGAATGTAAAAACCGCTGCACTTGAACTGAATTGCAAAACAGAACAGAGTCCCACGTTTAGGAAACACACTACGGCTGCTGAACGGGAAAGGTGAGGTGGGGTGATGCATAAAACAAGGGTTTCAAATTAGCTCAGATACCGTTCCATAAACCCAATATGTAAGAGACAAGACCTATTCCTTTTTCAGTGAACTGGACTCAACACCCCCTATTCACCGCACAAGAATATATCTGACTAGTAAGAATCTTCAAACCTATGTATTGATATCTCTCTGTAAGTGAGTCAAGGGGGTGTAAAGCGGCATAAACACAGCCGTGAAAAGCAGCTAAACCCCATTATAAAAATAAATTACTTTTCAAAACCCGTGAAACAAAGACAGTGAAAGAGAGAGAAATTCTTACAAAATTCGTTCAAGGGCTGTGATGCAACCTGGATTGACCATATCTAGACCCACAGCTGATTGAGACATAAGGGTGGACACTCTTGGGGCTGAGAGGTTCGGTGAGGTTGGGTGAGCCAACGCAGACCCTTTCAAGTAATACTGCATGGTACCCATCCCATGGGTCCCAAATCTCCAGGTTCAAGGGCATCTTCCTACGTCGAAAACAGGCATGAGAAACCCAGAAGATGGTACACCGTGTGATCGGGAAAGGTTTCTAAAACGCACCTCATTTCTCATCTCCTTTGCTCGGGTTCGCCATTCCAGCCGATTTACTAGCCATCTCCCTCCTTGGAGAATCAGCACCTTTAACCTCCTGTTCCGTACAGGTTGCAATTTGTCCTGAGGATGAAGGGGAAGAGGGGGAACCAATGAGAGACTAGCTCTAGGTGTTGGGACAGGCACAGGTCACTCTATTTTCCCATCAGGAAGAAGAATTAAGCACAAGCTCAGCCTGCCCCCCAGAACCAGAAGAGGGCCTGAAGCAATCCTGCGCTTTGGCGGCCAGCTCCCAAAAAAGCGAGTTGAAAAATGGAGCTCAGGGGCACTGCAATTCACAAACCTGCAGAGTTTTAAATGATACCTCTCGTCCACAAATATATTAAGGGAAGGCAACGAAGAGGCTTTGAAAGCAAGGCAGAATTGCAGGAAACAGATTTCAGGATGTAGATTCGAATCGCCTTGAAAGCACATGAAAAGCGGCAAAACGTGGACAATGATGCCCTTGGCCAAAAAGGGCGTATGCGTTTTTTCCTGAATATATTCAGGAAAAAACGCATACGCCCTTTTTGGCCAACCAAGCAACCTGGAAAGGCCAATCAGCGCTCCAAAGAAGTCTCACTTCCCAGCGGGCAAAAGGGCCATGGGGAAAAAAGTGTCCAAACCAGAAATGCAGGACCGGCCATGGAGAAATGGGAGCCTTGCTACGCTGATGGGTGGGATGTAAATTGCCAACAGCCACTCTGGAGAAGTGTACGGTGTGTTCTGAAACATCTGAAAAACACAGCTTGGAGAGCATAGGGCACTTCCACTCATGGGCGTATAAATTGGGAAAACTAAAAATCAGCAAGACACAGGCACCCCAAAGTTTAGGGCTGCTCTGTGGACAAGAACCCCCACTTCATTACACCTTAAATATCCTAGGAAAGAGAAAAATGGATAAAGAATTTGTGGTCCTCATGTACAATGGAATATCACTCAGCCAGGAAATCCACGTCATAAGGCTAGTAGCAGCACGATGAGTGGATTTAGGTACGACGATTCTAAGTGAAATAAGTCACACAGAGAAAGACACTTATCATAAGATATCACTTAGAGAGGGAATGTAAAAACCGCTACACTTGAACTGAATTACAAAACAGAACAGAGTCACACGTTCAGAAAACACACTATGGCTGCTGAACGGGAAAGGTGAGGTGGGGTGATGCATAAAACAAGGGTTTCAAATTAGCTCAGATACCGTTCCATAAACCCAATATGTAAGAGACAAGACCTATTCCTTTTTCAGTGAACTGGACTCAACACCCCCTATTCACCGCACAAGAATATATCTGACTAGTAAGAATCTTCAAACCTATGTATTTATATCTCTCTGTAAGTGAGTCAAGGGGGTGTAAAGCGGCATAAACACAGCCGTGAAAAGCAGCTAAACCCCATTATAAAAATAAATTACTTTTCAAAACCCGTGAAACAAAGGCAGTGAAAGAGAGAGAAATTCTTACAAAATTCGTTCAGGGGCTGTGATGCAACCTGGATTGACCATATCTAGACCCACAGCTGATTGAGACATAAGGGTGGACACTCTTGGGGCTGAGAGGTTCGGTGAGGTTGGGTGAGCCAACGCAGACCCTTTCAAGTAATACTGCATGGTACCCATCCCATGGGTCCCAAATCTCCAGGTTCAAGGGCATCTTCCTACGTCGAAAACAGGCATGAGAAACCCAGAAGATGGTACACCGTGTGATCGGGAAAGGTTTCTAAAACGCACCTCATTTCTCATCTCCTTTGCTCGGGTTCGCCATTCCAGCCGATTTACTAGCCATCTCCCTCCTTGGAGAATCAGCACCTTTAACCTCCTGTTCCGTACAGGTTGCAATTTGTCCTGAGGATGAACGGGAAGAGGGGGAACCAATGAGAGACTAGCTCTAGGTGTTGGGACAGGCACAGGTCACTCTATTTTCCCATCAGGAAGAAGAATTAAGCACAAGCTCAGCCTGCCCCCCAGAACCAGAAGAGGGCCTGAAGCAATCCTGCGCTTTTGCGGCCAGCTCCCAAAAAAGCGAGTTGAAAAATGGAGCTCAGGGGCACTGCAATTCACAAACCTGCAGAGTTTTAAATGATACCTCTCGTCCACAAATATATTAAGGGAAGGCAACGAAGAGGCTTTGAAAGCAAGGCAGAATTGCAGGAAACAGATTTCAGGAGGTAGATTCGAATCGCCTTGAAAGCACATGAAAAGCGGCAAAACGTGGACAATGATGCCCTTGGCCAAAAAGGGCGTATGCGTTTTTTCCTGAATATATTCAGGAAAAAACGCATACGCCCTTTTTGGCCAACCAAGCAACCTGGAAAGGCCAATCAGCGCTCCAAAGAAGTCTCGCTTCCCAGCGGGCAAAAGGGCCATGCGGAAAAAAGTGTCCAAACCAGAAATGCAGGACCGGCCATGGAGAAATGGGAGCCTTGCTACGCTGATGGGTGGGATGTAAATTGCCAACAGCCACTCTGGAGAAGTGTACGGTGTGTTCTGAAACATCTAAAAAACACAGCTTGGAGAGCATAGGGCACTTCCACTCATGGGCGTATAAATTGGGAAAACTAAAAATCAGCAAGACACAGGCACCCCAAAGTTTAGGGCTGCTCTGTGGACAAGAACCCCCACTTCATTACACCTTAAATATCCTAGGAAAGAGAAAAATGGATAAAGAAGTTGGGGTCCTCATGTACAATGGAATATCACTCAGCCATGAAATCAACGTCATAAGGCTAGTAGCAGCACGATGAGTGGATTTAGGTACGACGATTCTAAGTGAAATAAGTCACACAGAGAAAGACACTTATCATAAGATATCACTTAGAGAGGGAATGTAAAAACCGCTACACTTGAACTGAATTGCAAAACAGAACAGAGTCCCACGTTTAGGAAACACAATATGGCTGCTGAACGGGAAAGGTGAGGTGGGGTGATGCATAAAACAAGGGTTTCAAATTAGCTCCGATACCGTTCCATAAACCCAATATGTAAGAGACAAGACCTATTCCTTTTTCAGTGAACTGGACTCAACACCCCCTATTCACCGCACAAGAATATATCTGACTAGTAAGAATCTTCAAACCTATGTATTGATATCTCTCTGTAAGTGAGTCAAGGGGGTGTAAAGCGGCATAAACACAGCCGTGAAAAGCAGCTAAACCCCATTATAAAAATAAATTACTTTTCAAAACCCGTGAAACAAAGGCAGTGAAAGAGAGAGAAATTCTTACAAAATTCGTTCAGGGGCTGTGATGCAACCTGGATTGACCATATCTAGACCCACAGCTGATTGAGACATAAGGGTGGACACTCTTGGGGCTGAGAGGTTCGGTGAGGTTGGGTGAGCCAACGCAGACCCTTTCAAGTAATACTGCATGGTACCCATCCCATGGGTCCCAAATCTCCAGGTTCAAGGGCATCTTCCTACGTCGAAAACAGGCATGAGAAACCCAGAAGATGGTACACCGTGTGATCGGGAAAGGTTTCTAAAACGCACCTCATTTCTCATCTCCTTTGCTCGGGTTCGCCATTCCAGCCGATTTACTAGCCATCTCCCTCCTTGGAGAATCAGCACCTTTAACCTCCTGTTCCGTACAGGTTGCAATTTGTCCTGAGGATGAACGGGAAGAGGGGGAACCAATGAGAGACTAGCTCTAGGTGTTGGGACAGGCACAGGTCACTCTATTTTCCCATCAGGAAGAAGAATTAAGCACAAGCTCAGCCTGCCCCCCAGAACCAGAAGAGGGCCTGAAGCAATCCTGCGCTTTGGCGGCCAGCTCCCAAAAAAGCGAGTTGAAAAATGGAGCTCAGGGGCACTGCAATTCACAAACCTGCAGAGTTTTAAATGATACCTCTCGTCCACAAATATATTAAGGGAAGGCAATGAAGAGGCTTTGAAAGCAAGGCAGAATTGCAGGAAACAGATTTCAGGAGGTAGATTCGAATCGCCTTGAAAGCACATGAAAAGCGGCAAAATGTGGACAATGATGCCCTTGGCCAAAAAGGGCGTATGCGTTTTTTCCTGAATATATTCAGGAAAAAACGCATACGCCCTTTTTGGCCAACCAAGCAACCTGGAAAGGCCAATCAGCACTCCAAAGAAGTCTCGCTTCCCAGCGGACAAAAGGGCCATGCGGAAAAAAGTGTCCAAACCAGAAATGCAGGACCGGCCATGGAGAAATGGGAGCCTTGCTACGCTGATGGGTGGGATGTAAATTGCCAACAGCCACTCTGGAGAAGTGTACGGTGTGTTCTGAAACATCTAAAAAACACAGCTTGGAGAGCATAGGGCACTTCCACTCATGGGCGTATAAATTGGGAAAACTAAAAATCAGCAAGACACAGGCACCCCAAAGTTTAGGGCTGCTCTGTTGACAAGAACCCCCACTTCATTACACCTTAAATATCCTAGGAAAGAGAAAAATGGATAAAGAAGTGGTGGTCCTCATGTACAATGGAATATCACTCAGCCAGGAAATCCACGTCATAAGGCTAGTAGCAGCACGATGAGTGGATTTAGGTACGACGATTCTAAGTGAAATAAGTCACACAGAGAAAGACACTTATCATAAGATATCACTTAGAGAGGGAATGTAAAAACCGCTACACTTGAACTGAATTACAAAACAGAACAGAGTCACACGTTCAGAAAACACACTATGGCTGCTGAACGGGAAAGGTGAGGTGGGGTGATGCATAAAACAAGGGTTTCAAATTAGCTCCGATACCGTTCCATAAACCCAATATGTAAGAGACAAGACCTATTCCTTTTTCAGTGAACTGGACTCAACACCCCCTATTCACCGCACAAGAATATATCTGACTAGTAAGAATCTTCAAACCTATGTATTGATATCTCTCTGTAAGTGAGTCAAGGGGGTGTAAAGCGGCATAAACACAGCCGTGAAAAGCAGCTAAACCCCATTATAAAAATAAATTACTTTTCAAAACCCGTGAAACAAAGGCAGTGAAAGAGAGAGAAATTCTTACAAAATTCGTTCAGGGGCTGTGATGCAACCTGGATTGACCATATCTAGACCCACAGCTGATTGAGACATAAGGGTGGACACTCTTGGGGCTGAGAGGTTCGGTGAGGTTGGGTGAGCCAACGCAGACCCTTTCAAGTAATACTGCATGGTACCCATCCCATGGGTCCCAAATCTCCAGGTTCAAGGGCATCTTCCTACGTCGAAAACAGGCATGAGAAACCCAGAAGATGGTACACCGTGTGATCGGGAAAGGTTTCTAAAACGCACCTCCTTTCTCATCTCCTTTGCTCGGGTTCGCCATTCCAGCCGATTTACTAGCCATCTCCCTCCTTGGAGAATCAGCACCTTTAACCTCCTGTTCCGTACAGGTTGCAATTTGTCCTGAGGATGAACGGGAAGAGGGGGAACCAATGAGAGACTAGCTCTAGGGGTTGGGACAGGCACAGGTCACTCTATTTTCCCATCAGGAAGAAGAATTAAGCACAAGCTCAGCCTGCCCCCCAGAACCAGAAGAGGGCCTGAAGCAATCCTGCGCTTTGGCGGCCAGCTCCCAAAAAAGCGAGTTGAAAAATGGAGCTCAGGGGCACTGCAATTCACAAACCTGCAGAGTTTTAAATGATACCTCTCGTCCACAAATATATTAAGGGAAGGCAACGAAGAGGCTTTGAAAGCAAGGCAGAATTGCAGGAAACATATTTCAGGAGGTAGATTCGAATCGCCTTGAAAGCACATGAAAAGCGGCAAAATGTGGACAATGATGCCCTTGGCCAAAAAGGGCGTATGCGTTTTTTCCTGAATATATTCAGGAAAAAACGCATACGCCCTTTTTGGCCAACCAAGCAACCTGGAAAGGCCAATCAGCACTCCAAAGAAGTCTCGCTTCCCAGCGGGCAAAAGGGCCATGCGGAAAAAAGTGTCCAAACCAGAAATGCAGGACCGGCCATGGAGAAATGGGAGCCTTGCTACGCTGATGGGTGGGATGTAAATTGCCAACAGCCACTCTGGAGAAGTGTACGGTGTGTTCTGAAACATCTGAAAAACACAGCTTGGAGAGCATAGGGCACTTCCACTCATGGGCGTATAAATTGGGAAAACTAAAAATCAGCAAGACACAGGCACCCCAAAGTTTAGGGCTGCTCTGTTGACAAGAACCCCCACTTCATTACACCTTAAATATCCTAGGAAAGAGAAAAATGGATAAAGAATTTGTGGTCCTCATGTACAATGGAATATCACTCAGCCAGGAAATCCACGTCATAAGGCTAGTAGCAGCACGATGAGTGGATTTAGGTACGACGATTCTAAGTGAAATAAGTCACACAGAGAAAGACACTTATCATAAGATATCACTTAGAGAGGGAATGTAAAAACCGCTACACTTGAACTGAATTACAAAACAGAACAGAGTCACACGTTCAGAAAACACACTATGGCTGCTGAACGGGAAAGGTGAGGTGGGGTGATGCATAAAACAAGGGTTTCAAATTAGCTCCGATACCGTTCCATAAACCCAATATGTAAGAGACAAGACCTATTCCTTTTTCAGTGAACTGGACTCAACACCCCCTATTCACCGCACAAGAATATATCTGACTAGTAAGAATCTTCAAACCTATGTATTGATATCTCTCTGTAAGTGAGTCAAGGGGGTGTAAAGCGGCATAAACACAGCCGTGAAAAGCAGCTAAACCCCATTATAAAAATAAATTACTTTTCAAAACCCGTGAAACAAAGGCAGTGAAAGAGAGAGAAATTCTTACAAAATTCGTTCAGGGGCTGTGATGCAACCTGGATTGACCATATCTAGACCCACAGCTGATTGAGACATAAGGGTGGACACTCTTGGGGCTGAGAGGTTCGGTGAGGTTGGGTGAGCCAACGCAGACCCTTTCAAGTAATACTGCATGGTACCCATCCCATGGGTCCCAAATCTCCAGGTTCAAGGGCATCTTCCTACGTCGAAAACAGGCATGAGAAACCCAGAAGATGGTACACCGTGTGATCGGGAAAGGTTTCTAAAACGCACCTCCTTTCTCATCTCCTTTGCTCGGGTTCGCCATTCCAGCCGATTTACTAGCCATCTCCCTCCTTGGAGAATCAGCACCTTTAACCTCCTGTTCCGTACAGGTTGCAATTTGTCCTGAGGATGAACGGGAAGAGGGGGAACCAATGAGAGACTAGCTCTAGGGGTTGGGACAGGCACAGGTCACTCTATTTTCCCATCAGGAAGAAGAATTAAGCACAAGCTCAGCCTGCCCCCCAGAACCAGAAGAGGGCCTGAAGCAATCCTGCGCTTTTGCGGCCAGCTCCCAAAAAAGCGAGTTGAAAAATGGAGCTCAGGGGCACTGCAATTCACAAACCTGCAGAGTTTTAAATGATACCTCTCGTCCACAAATATATTAAGGGAAGGCAACGAAGAGGCTTTGAAAGCAAGGCAGAATTGCAGGAAACATATTTCAGGAGGTAGATTCGAATCGCCTTGAAAGCACATGAAAAGCGGCAAAATGTGGACAATGATGCCCTTGGCCAAAAAGGGCGTATGCGTTTTTTCCTGAATATATTCAGGAAAAAACGCATACGCCCTTTTTGGCCAACCAAGCAACCTGGAAAGGCCAATCAGCACTCCAAAGAAGTCTCGCTTCCCAGCGGGCAAAAGGGCCATGCGGAAAAAAGTGTCCAAACCAGAAATGCAGGACCGGCCATGGAGAAATGGGAGCCTTGCTACGCTGATGGGTGGGATGTAAATTGCCAACAGCCACTCTGGAGAAGTGTACGGTGTGTTCTGAAACATCTGAAAAACACAGCTTGGAGAGCATAGGGCACTTCCACTCATGGGCGTATAAATTGGGAAAACTAAAAATCAGCAAGACACAGGCACCCCAAAGTTTAGGGCTGCTCTGTTGACAAGAACCCCCACTTCATTACACCTTAAATATCCTAGGAAAGAGAAAAATGGATAAAGAATTTGTGGTCCTCATGTACAATGGAATATCACTCAGCCAGGAAATCCACGTCATAAGGCTAGTAGCAGCACGATGAGTGGATTTAGGTACGACGATTCTAAGTGAAATAAGTCACACAGAGAAAGACACTTATCATAAGATATCACTTAGAGAGGGAATGTAAAAACCGCTACACTTGAACTGAATTACAAAACAGAACAGAGTCACACGTTCAGAAAACACACTATGGCTGCTGAACGGGAAAGGTGAGGTGGGGTGATGCATAAAACAAGGGTTTCAAATTAGCTCAGATACCGTTCCATAAACCCAATATGTAAGAGACAAGACCTATTCCTTTTTCAGTGAACTGGACTCAACACCCCCTATTCACCGCACAAGAATATATCTGACTAGTAAGAATCTTCAAACCTATGTATTGATATCTCTCTGTAAGTGAGTCAAGGGGGTGTAAAGCGGCATAAACACAGCCGTGAAAAGCAGCTAAACCCCATTATAAAAATAAATTACTTTTCAAAACCCGTGAAACAAAGGCAGTGAAAGAGAGAGAAATTCTTACAAAATTCGTTCAGGGGCTGTGATGCAACCTGGATTGACCATATCTAGACCCACAGCTGATTGAGACATAAGGGTGGACACTCTTGGGGCTGAGAGGTTCGGTGAGGTTGGGTGAGCCAACGCAGACCCTTTCAAGTAATACTGCATGGTACCCATCCCATGGGTCCCAAATCTCCAGGTTCAAGGGCATCTTCCTACGTCGAAAACAGGCATGAGAAACCCAGAAGATGGTACACCGTGTGATCGGGAAAGGTTTCTAAAACGCACCTCATTTCTCATCTCCTTTGCTCGGGTTCGCCATTCCAGCCGATTTACTAGCCATCTCCCTCCTTGGAGAATCAGCACCTTTAACCTCCTGTTCCGTACAGGTTGCAATTTGTCCTGAGGATGAATGGGAAGAGGGGGAACCAATGAGAGACTAGCTCTAGGTGTTGGGACAGGCACAGGTCACTCTATTTTCCCATCAGGAAGAAGAATTAAGCACAAGCTCAGCCTGCCCCCCAGAACCAGAAGAGGGCCTGAAGCAATCCTGCGCTTTTGCGGCCAGCTCCCAAAAAAGCGAGTTGAAAAATGGAGCTCAGGGGCACTGCAATTCACAAACCTGCAGAGTTTTAAATGATACCTCTCGTCCACAAATATATTAAGAGAAGGCAACGAAGAGGCTTTGAAAGCAAGGCAGAATTGCAGGAAACAGATTTCAGGAGGTAGATTCGAATCGCCTTGAAAGCACATGAAAAGCGGCAAAACGTGGACAATGATGCCCTTGGCCAAAAAGGGCGTATGCGTTTTTTCCTGAATATATTCAGGAAAAAACGCATACGCCCTTTTTGGCCAACCAAGCAACCTGGAAAGGCCAATCAGCGCTCCAAAGAAGTCTCGCTTCCCAGCGGGCAAAAGGGCCATGCGGAAAAAAGTGTCCAAACCAGAAATGCAGGACCGGCCATGGAGAAATGGGAGCCTTGCTACGCTGATGGGTGGGATGTAAATTGCCAACAGCCACTCTGGAGAAGTGTACGGTGTGTTCTGAAACATCTAAAAAACACAGCTTGGAGAGCATAGGGCACTTCCACTCATGGGCGTATAAATTGGGAAAACTAAAAATCAGCAAGACACAGGCACCCCAAAGTTTAGGGCTGCTCTGTGGACAAGAACCCCCACTTCATTACACCTTAAATATCCTAGGAAAGAGAAAAATGGATAAAGAAGTTGGGGTCCTCATGTACAATGGAATATCACTCAGCCATGAAATCAACGTCATAAGGCTAGTAGCAGCACGATGAGTGGATTTAGGTACGACGATTCTAAGTGAAATAAGTCACACAGAGAAAGACACTTATCATAAGATATCACTTAGAGAGGGAATGTAAAAACCGCTACACTTGAACTGAATTGCAAAACAGAACAGAGTCCCACGTTTAGGAAACACAATATGGCTGCTGAACGGGAAAGGTGAGGTGGGGTGATGCATAAAACAAGGGTTTCAAATTAGCTCCGATACCGTTCCATAAACCCAATATGTAAGAGACAAGACCTATTCCTTTTTCAGTGAACTGGACTCAACACCCCCTATTCACCGCACAAGAATATATCTGACTAGTAAGAATCTTCAAACCTATGTATTGATATCTCTCTGTAAGTGAGTCAAGGGGGTGTAAAGCGGCATAAACACAGCCGTGAAAAGCAGCTAAACCCCATTATAAAAATAAATTACTTTTCAAAACCCGTGAAACAAAGGCAGTGAAAGAGAGAGAAATTCTTACAAAATTCGTTCAGGGGCTGTGATGCAACCTGGATTGACCATATCTAGACCCACAGCTGATTGAGACATAAGGGTGGACACTCTTGGGGCTGAGAGGTTCGGTGAGGTTGGGTGAGCCAACGCAGACCCTTTCAAGTAATACTGCATGGTACCCATCCCATGGGTCCCAAATCTCCAGGTTCAAGGGCATCTTCCTACGTCGAAAACAGGCATGAGAAACCCAGAAGATGGTACACCGTGTGATCGGGAAAGGTTTCTAAAACGCACCTCATTTCTCATCTCCTTTGCTCGGGTTCGCCATTCCAGCCGATTTACTAGCCATCTCCCTCCTTGGAGAATCAGCACCTTTAACCTCCTGTTCCGTACAGGTTGCAATTTGTCCTGAGGATGAACGGGAAGAGGGGGAACCAATGAGAGACTAGCTCTAGGTGTTGGGACAGGCACAGGTCACTCTATTTTCCCATCAGGAAGAAGAATTAAGCACAAGCTCAGCCTGCCCCCCAGAACCAGAAGAGGGCCTGAAGCAATCCTGCGCTTTGGCGGCCAGCTCCCAAAAAACCGACTGGAAAAATGGAGCTCAGGGGCACTGCAATTCACAAACCTGCAGAGTTTTAAATGATACCTCTCGTCCACAAATATATTAAGGGAAGGCAACGAAGAGGCTTTGAAAGCAAGGCAGAATTGCAGGAAACAGATTTCAGGAGGTAGATTCGAATCGCCTTGAAAGCACATGAAAAGCGGCAAAATGTGGACAATGATGCCCTTGGCCAAAAAGGGCGTATGCGTTTTTTCCTGAATATATTCAGGAAAAAACGCATACGCCCTTTTTGGCCAACCAAGCAACCTGGAAAGGCCAATCAGCACTCCAAAGAAGTCTCGCTTCTCAGCGGACAAAAGGGCCATGCGGAAAAAAGTGTCCAAACCAGAAATGCAGGACCGGCCATGGAGAAATGGGAGCCTTGCTACGCTGATGGGTGGGATGTAAATTGCCAACAGCCACTCTGGAGAAGTGTACGGTGTGTTCTGAAAGATCTAAAAAACACAGCTTGGAGAGCATAGGGCACTTCCACTCATGGGCGTATAAATTGGGAAAACTAAAAATCAGCAAGACACAGGCACCCCAAAGTTTAGGGCTGCTCTGTTGACAAGAACCCCCACTTCATTACACCTTAAATATCCTAGGAAAGAGAAAAATGGATAAAGAAGTGGTGGTCCTCATGTACAATGGAATATCACTCAGCCAGGAAATCCACGTCATAAGGCTAGTAGCAGCACGATGAGTGGATTTAGGTACGACGATTCTAAGTGAAATAAGTCACACAGAGAAAGACACTTATCATAAGATATCACTTAGAGAGGGAATGTAAAAACCGCTACACTTGAACTGAATTACAAAACAGAACAGAGTCACACGTTCAGAAAACACACTATGGCTGCTGAACGGGAAAGGTGAGGTGGGGTGATGCATAAAACAAGGGTTTCAAATTAGCTCCGATACCGTTCCATAAACCCAATATGTAAGAGACAAGACCTATTCCTTTTTCAGTGAACTGGACTCAACACCCCCTATTCACCGCACAAGAATATATCTGACTAGTAAGAATCTTCAAACCTATGTATTGATATCTCTCTGTAAGTGAGTCAAGGGGGTGTAAAGCGGCATAAACACAGCCGTGAAAAGCAGCTAAACCCCATTATAAAAATAAATTACTTTTCAAAACCCGTGAAACAAAGGCAGTGAAAGAGAGAGAAATTCTTACAAAATTCGTTCAGGGGCTGTGATGCAACCTGGATTGACCATATCTAGACCCACAGCTGATTGAGACATAAGGGTGGACACTCTTGGGGCTGAGAGGTTCGGTGAGGTTGGGTGAGCCAACGCAGACCCTTTCAAGTAATACTGCATGGTACCCATCCCATGGGTCCCAAATCTCCAGGTTCAAGGGCATCTTCCTACGTCGAAAACAGGCATGAGAAACCCAGAAGATGGTACACCGTGTGATCGGGAAAGGTTTCTAAAACGCACCTCCTTTCTCATCTCCTTTGCTCGGGTTCGCCATTCCAGCCGATTTACTAGCCATCTCCCTCCTTGGAGAATCAGCACCTTTAACCTCCTGTTCCGTACAGGTTGCAATTTGTCCTGAGGATGAACGGGAAGAGGGGGAACCAATGAGAGACTAGCTCTAGGGGTTGGGACAGGCACAGGTCACTCTATTTTCCCATCAGGAAGAAGAATTAAGCACAAGCTCAGCCTGCCCCCCAGAACCAGAAGAGGGCCTGAAGCAATCCTGCGCTTTTGCGGCCAGCTCCCAAAAAAGCGAGTTGAAAAATGGAGCTCAGGGGCACTGCAATTCACAAACCTGCAGAGTTTTAAATGATACCTCTCGTCCACAAATATATTAAGGGAAGGCAACGAAGAGGCTTTGAAAGCAAGGCAGAATTGCAGGAAACAGATTTCAGGAGGTAGATTCGAATCGCCTTGAAAGCACATGAAAAGCGGCAAAACGTGGACAATGATGCCCTTGGCCAAAAAGGGCGTATGCGTTTTTTCTTGAATATATTCAGGAAAAAACGCATACGCCCTTTTTGGCCAACCAAGCAACCTGGAAAGGCCAATCAGCGCTCCAAAGAAGTCTCGCTTCCCAGCGGGCAAAAGGGCCATGCGGAAAAAAGTGTCCAAACCAGAAATGCAGGACCGGCCATGGAGAAATGGGAGCCTTGCTACGCTGATGGGTGGGATGTAACTTGCCAACAGCCACTCTGGAGAAGTGTACGGTGTGTTCTGAAACATCTAAAAAACACAGCTTGGAGAGCATAGGGCACTTCCACTCATGGGCGTATAAATTGGGAAAACTAAAAATCAGCAAGACACAGGCACCCCAAAGTTTAGGGCTGCTCTGTTGACAAGAACCCCCACTTCATTACACCTTAAATATCCTAGGAAAGCGAAAAATGGATAAAGAAGTTGTGGTCCTCATGTACAATGGAATATCACTCAGCCATGAAATCCACGTCATAAGGCTAGTAGCAGCACGATGAGTGGATTTAGGTACGACGATTCTAAGTGAAATAAGTCACACAGAAAAAGACACTTATCATAAGATATCACTTAGAGAGGGAATGTAAAAACCGCTACACTTGAACTGAATTACAAAACAGAACAGAGTCACACGTTCAGAAAACACACTATGGCTGCTGAACGGGAAAGGTGAGGTGGGGTGATGCATAAAACAAGGGTTTCAAATTAGCTCAGATACCGTTCCATAAACCCAATATGTAAGAGACAAGACCTATTCCTTTTTCAGTGAACTGAACTCAACACCCCCTATTCACCGCACAAGAATATATCTGACTAGTAAGAATCT
This sequence comes from Balaenoptera acutorostrata, assembly GCF_949987535.1. Lineage (NCBI taxonomy): Eukaryota > Metazoa > Chordata > Mammalia > Artiodactyla > Balaenopteridae > Balaenoptera > Balaenoptera acutorostrata. The sequence continues at coordinate 45,701 of NW_026645944.1, read as the reverse complement.
TCAAACCTATGTATTGATATCTCTCTGTAAGTGAGTCAAGGGGGTGTAAAGCGGCATAAACACAGCCGTGAAAAGCAGCTAAACCCCATTATAAAAATAAATTACTTTTCAAAACCCGTGAAACAAAGACAGTGAAAGAGAGAGAAATTCTTACAAAATTCGTTCAGGGGCTGTGATGCAACCTGGATTGACCATATCTAGACCCACAGCTGATTGAGACATAAGGGTGGACACTCTTGGGGCTGAGAGGTTCGGTGAGGTTGGGTGAGCCAACGCAGACCCTTTCAAGTAATACTGCATGGTACCCATCCCATGGGTCCCAAATCTCCAGGTTCAAGGGCATCTTCCTACGTCGAAAACAGGCATGAGAAACCCAGAAGATGGTACACCGTGTGATCGGGAAAGGTTTCTAAAACGCACCTCATTTCTCATCTCCTTTGCTCGGGTTCGCCATTCCAGCCGATTTACTAGCCATCTCCCTCCTTGGAGAATCAGCACCTTTAACCTCCTGTTCCGTACAGGTTGCAATTTGTCCTGAGGATGAACGGGAAGAGGGGGAACCAATGAGAGACTAGCTCTAGGTGTTGGGACAGGCACAGGTCACTCTATTTTCCCATCAGGAAGAAGAATTAAGCACAAGCTCAGCCTGCCCCCCAGAACCAGAAGAGGGCCTGAAGCAATCCTGCGCTTTTGCGGCCAGCTCCCAAAAAAGCGAGTTGAAAAATGGAGCTCAGGGGCACTGCAATTCACAAACCTGCAGAGTTTTAAATGATACCTCTCGTCCACAAATATATTAAGGGAAGGCAACGAAGAGGCTTTGAAAGCAAGGCAGAATTGCAGGAAACAGATTTCAGGAGGTAGATTCGAATCGCCTTGAAAGCACATGAAAAGCGGCAAAACGTGGACAATGATGCCCTTGGCCAAAAAGGGCGTATGCGTTTTTTCCTGAATATATTCAGGAAAAAACGCATACGCCCTTTTTGGCCAACCAAGCAACCTGGAAAGGCCAATCAGCACTCCAAAGAAGTCTCGCTTCCCAGCGGGCAAAAGGGCCATGCGGAAAAAAGTGTCCAAACCAGAAATGCAGGACCGGCCATGGAGAAATGGGAGCCTTGCTACGCTGATGGGTGGGATGTAAATTGCCAACAGCCACTCTGGAGAAGTGTACGGTGTGTTCTGAAACATCTAAAAAACACAGCTTGGAGAGCATAGGCCACTTCCACTCATGGGCGTATAAATTGGGAAAACTAAAAATCAGCAAGACACAGGCACCCCAAAGTTTAGGGCTGCTCTGTTGACAAGAACCCCCACTTCATTACACCTTAAATATCCTAGGAAAGCGAAAAATGGATAAAGAAGTTGTGGTCCTCATGTACAATGGAATATCACTCAGCCATGAAATCCACGTCATAAGGCTAGTAGCAGCACGATGAGTGGATTTAGGTACGACGATTCTAAGTGAAATAAGTCACACAGAAAAAGACACTTATCATAAGATATCACTTAGAGAGGGAATGTAAAAACCGCTACACTTGAACTGAATTACAAAACAGAACAGAGTCACACGTTCAGAAAACACACTATGGCTGCTGAACGGGAAAGGTGAGGTGGGGTGATGCATAAAACAAGGGTTTCAAATTAGCTCAGATACCGTTCCATAAACCCAATATGTAAGAGACAAGACCTATTCCTTTTTCAGTGAACTGGACTCAACACCCCCTATTCACCGCACAAGAATATATCTGACTAGTAAGAATCTTCAAACCTATGTATTGATATCTCTCTGTAAGTGAGTCAAGGGGGTGTAAAGCGGCATAAACACAGCCGTGAAAAGCAGCTAAACCCCATTATAAAAATAAATTACTTTTCAAAACCCGTGAAACAAAGACAGTGAAAGAGAGAGAAATTCTTACAAAATTCGTTCAGGGGCTGTGATGCAACCTGGATTGACCATATCCAGACCCACAGCTGATTGAGACATAAGGGTGGACACTCTTGAGGCTGAGAGGTTCGGTGAGGTTGGGTGAGCCAACGCAGACCCTTTCAAGTAATACTGCATGGTACCCATCCCATGGGTCCCAAATCTCCAGGTTCAAGGGCATCTTCCTACGTCGAAAACAGGCATGAGAAACCCAGAAGATGGTACACCGTGTGATCGGGAAAGGTTTCTAAAACGCACCTCATTTCTCATCTCCTTTGCTCGGGTTCGCCATTCCAGCCGATTTACTAGCCATCTCCCTCCTTGGAGAATCAGCACCTTTAACCTCCTGTTCCGTACAGGTTGCAATTTGTCCTGAGGATGAACGGGAAGAGGGGGAACCAATGAGAGACTAGCTCTAGGTGTTGGGACAGGCACAGGTCACTCTATTTTCCCATCAGGAAGAAGAATTAAGCACAAGCTCAGCCTGCCCCCCAGAACCAGAAGAGGGCCTGAAGCAATCCTGCGCTTTTGCGGCCAGCTCCCAAAAAAGCGAGTTGAAAAATGGAGCTCAGGGGCACTGCAATTCACAAACCTGCAGAGTTTTAAATGATACCTCTCGTCCACAAATATATTAAGGGAAGGCAACGAAGAGGCTTTGAAAGCAAGGCAGAATTGCAGGAAACAGATTTCAGGAGGTAGATTCGAATCGCCTTGAAAGCACATGAAAAGCGGCAAAACGTGGACAATGATGCCCATGGCCAAAAAGGGCGTATGCGTTTTTTCTTGAATATATTCAGGAAAAAACGCATACGCCCTTTTTGGCCAACCAAGCAACCTGGAAAGGCCAATCAGCGCTCCAAAGAAGTCTCGCTTCCCAGCGGGCAAAAGGGCCATGCGGAAAAAAGTGTCCAAACCAGAAATGCAGGACCGGCCATGGAGAAATGGGAGCCTTGCTACGCTGATGGGTGGGATGTAACTTGCCAACAGCCACTCTGGAGAAGTGTACGGTGTGTTCTGAAACATCTAAAAAACACAGCTTGGAGAGCATAGGGCACTTCCACTCATGGGCGTATAAATTGGGAAAACTAAAAATCAGCAAGACACAGGCACCCCAAAGTTTAGGGCTGCTCTGTTGACAAGAACCCCCACTTCATTACACCTTAAATATCCTAGGAAAGAGAAAAATGGATAAAGAAGTTGTGGTCCTCATGTACAATGGAATATCACTCAGCCATGAAATCCACGTCATAAGGCTAGTAGCAGCACGATGAGTGGATTTAGGTACGACGATTCTAAGTGAAATAAGTCACACAGAAAAAGACACTTATCATAAGATATCACTTAGAGAGGGAATGTAAAAACCGCTACACTTGAACTGAATTACAAAACAGAACAGAGTCACACGTTCAGAAAACACACTATGGCTGCTGAACGGGAAAGGTGAGGTGGGGTGATGCATAAAACAAGGGTTTCAAATTAGCTCAGATACCGTTCCATAAACCCAATATGTAAGAGACAAGACCTATTCCTTTTTCAGTGAACTGGACTCAACACCCCCTATTCACCGCACAAGAATATATCTGACTAGTAAGAATCTTCAAACCTATGTATTGATATCTCTCTGTAAGTGAGTCAAGGGGGTGTAAAGCGGCATAAACACAGCCGTGAAAAGCAGCTAAACCCCATTATAAAAATAAATTACTTTTCAAAACCCGTGAAACAAAGGCAGTGAAAGAGAGAGAAATTCTTACAAAATTCGTTCAGGGGCTGTGATGCAACCTGGATTGACCATATCTAGACCCACAGCTGATTGAGACATAAGGGTGGACACTCTTGGGGCTGAGAGGTTCCGTGAGGTTGGGTGAGCCAATGCAGACCCTTTCAAGTAATACTGCATGGTACCCATCCCATGGGTCCCAAATCTCCAGGTTCAAGGGCATCTTCCTACGTCGAAAACAGGCATGAGAAACCCAGAAGATGGTACACCGTGTGATCGGGAAAGGTTTCTAAAACGCACCTCATTTCTCATCTCCTTTGCTCGGGTTCGCCATTCCAGCCGATTTACTAGCCATCTCCCTCCTTGGAGAATCAGCACCTTTAACCTCCTGTTCCGTACAGGTTGCAATTTGTCCTGAGGATGAACGGGAAGAGGGGGAACCAATGAGAGACTAGCTCTAGGTGTTGGGACAGGCACAGGTCACTCTATTTTCCCATCAGGAAGAAGAATTAAGCACAAGCTCAGCCTGCCCCCCAGAACCAGAAGAGGGCCTGAAGCAATCCTGCGCTTTTGCGGCCAGCTCCCAAAAAAGCGAGTTGAAAAATGGAGCTCAGGGGCACTGCAATTCACAAACCTGCAGAGTTTTAAATGATACCTCTCGTCCACAAATATATTAAGGGAAGGCAACGAAGAGGCTTTGAAAGCAAGGCAGAATTGCAGGAAACAGATTTCAGGAGGTAGATTCGAATCACCTTGAAAGCACATGAAAAGCGGCAAAACGTGGACAATGATGCCCTTGGCCAAAAAGGGCGTATGCGTTTTTTCCTGAATATATTCAGGAAAAAACGCATACGCCCTTTTTGGCCAACCAAGCAACCTGGAAAGGCCAATCAGCGCTCCAAAGAAGTCTCGCTTCCCAGCGGGCAAAAGGGCCATGGGGAAAAAAGTGTCCAAACCAGAAATGCAGGACCGGCCATGGAGAAATGGGAGCCTTGCTACGCTGATGGGTGGGATGTAACTTGCCAACAGCCACTCTGGAGAAGTGTACGGTGTTTTCTGAAACATCTAAAAAACACAGCTTGGAGAGCATAGGGCACTTCCACTCATGGGCGTATAAATTGGGAAAACTAAAAATCAGCAAGACACAGGCACCCCAAAGTTTAGGGCTGCTCTGTTGACAAGAACCCCCACTTCATTACACCTTAAATATCCTAGGAAAGCGAAAAATGGATAAAGAAGTGGTGGTCCTCATGTACAATGGAATATCACTCAGCCATGAAATCCACGTCATAAGGCTAGTAGCAGCACGATGAGTGGATTTAGGTACGACGATTCTAAGTGAAATAAGTCACACAGAAAAAGACACTTATCATAAGATATCACTTAGAGAGGGAATGTAAAAACCGCTACACTTGAACTGAATTACAAAACAGAACAGAGTCACACGTTCAGAAAACACACTATGGCTGCTGAACGGGAAAGGTGAGGTGGGGTGATGCATAAAACATGGGTTTCAAATTAGCTCAGATACCGTTCTATAAACCCAATATGTAAGAGACAAGACCTATTCCTTTTTCAGTGAACTGGACTCAACACCCCCTATTCACCGCACAAGAATATATCTGACTAGTAAGAATCTTCAAACCTATGTATTGATATCTCTCTGTAAGTGAGTCAAGGGGGTGTAAAGCGGCATAAACACAGCCGTGAAAAGCAGCTAAACCCCATTATAAAAATAAATTACTTTTCAAAACCCGTGAAACAAAGGCAGTGAAAGAGAGAGAAATTCTTACAAAATTCGTTCAGGGGCTGTGATGCAACCTGGATTGACCATATCTAGACCCACAGCTGATTGAGACATAAGGGTGGACACTCTTGGGGCTGAGAGGTTCGGTGAGGTTGGGTGAGCCAACGCAGACCCTTTCAAGGAATACTGCATGGTACCCATCCCATGGGTCCCAAATCTCCAGGTTCAAGGGCATCTTCCTACGTCGAAAACAGGCATGAGAAACCCAGAAGATGGTACACCGTGTGATCGGGAAAGGTTTCTAAAACGCACCTCATTTCTCATCTCCTTTGCTCGGGTTCGCCATTCCAGCCGATTTACTAGCCATCTCCCTCCTTGGAGAATCAGCACCTTTAACCTCCTGTTCCGTATAGGTTGCAATTTGTCCTGAGGATGAACGGGAAGAGGGGGAACCAATGAGAGACTAGCTCTAGGTGTTGGGACAGGCACAGGTCACTCTATTTTCCCATCAGGAAGAAGAATTAAGCACAAGCTCAGCCTGCCCCCCAGAACCAGAAGAGGGCCTGAAGCAATCCTGCGCTTTTGCGGCCAGCTCCCAAAAAAGCGAGTTGAAAAATGGAGCTCAGGGGCACTGCAATTCACAAACCTGCAGAGTTTTAAATGATACCTCTCGTCCACAAATATATTAAGGGAAGGCAACGAAGAGGCTTTGAAAGCAAGGCAGAATTGCAGGAAACAGATTTCAGGAGGTAGATTCGAATCGCCTTGAAAGCACATGAAAAGCGGCAAAACGTGGACAATGATGCCCTTGGCCAAAAAGGGCGTATGCGTTTTTTCCTGAATATATTCAGGAAAAAACGCATACGCCCTTTTTGGCCAACCAAGCAACCTGGAAAGGCCAATCAGCGCTCCAAAGAAGTCTCGCTTCCCAGCGGGCAAAAGGGCCATGGGGAAAAAAGTGTCCAAACCAGAAATGCAGGACCGGCCATGGAGAAATGGGAGCCTTGCTACGCTGATGGGTGGGATGTAACTTGCCAACAGCCACTCTGGAGAAGTGTACGGTGTGTTCTGAAACATCTAAAAAACACAGCTTGGAGAGCATAGGGCACTTCCACTCATGGGCGTATAAATTGGGAAAACTAAAAATCAGCAAGACACAGGCACCCCAAAGTTTAGGGCTGCTCTGTTGACAAGAACCCCCACTTCATTACACCTTAAATATCCTAGGAAAGCGAAAAATGGATAAAGAAGTGGTGGTCCTCATGTACAATGGAATATCACTCAGCCATGAAATCCACGTCATAAGGCTAGTAGCAGCACGATGAGTGGATTTAGGTACGACGATTCTAAGTGAAATAAGTCACACAGAAAAAGACACTTATCATAAGATATCACTTAGAGAGGGAATGTAAAAACCGCTACACTTGAACTGAATTACAAAACAGAACAGAGTCACACGTTCAGAAAACACACTATGGCTGCTGAACGGGAAAGGTGAGGTGGGGTGATGCATAAAACATGGGTTTCAAATTAGCTCAGATACCGTTCTATAAACCCAATATGTAAGAGACAAGACCTATTCCTTTTTCAGTGAACTGGACTCAACACCCCCTATTCACCGCACAAGAATATATCTGACTAGTAAGAATCTTCAAACCTATGTATTGATATCTCTCTGTAAGTGAGTCAAGGGGGTGTAAAGCGGCATAAACACAGCCGTGAAAAGCAGCTAAACCCCATTATAAAAATAAATTACTTTTCAAAACCCGTGAAACAAAGGCAGTGAAAGAGAGAGAAATTCTTACAAAATTCGTTCAGGGGCTGTGATGCAACCTGGATTGACCATATCTAGACCCACAGCTGATTGAGACATAAGGGTGGACACTCTTGGGGCTGAGAGGTTCGGTGAGGTTGGGTGAGCCAACGCAGACCCTTTCAAGGAATACTGCATGGTACCCATCCCATGGGTCCCAAATCTCCAGGTTCAAGGGCATCTTCCTACGTCGAAAACAGGCATGAGAAACCCAGAAGATGGTACACCGTGTGATCGGGAAAGGTTTCTAAAACGCACCTCATTTCTCATCTCCTTTGCTCGGGTTCGCCATTCCAGCCGATTTACTAGCCATCTCCCTCCTTGGAGAATCAGCACCTTTAACCTCCTGTTCCGTACAGGTTGCAATTTGTCCTGAGGATGAACGGGAAGAGGGGGAACCAATGAGAGACTAGCTCTAGGTGTTGGGACAGGCACAGGTCACTCTATTTTCCCATCAGGAAGAAGAATTAAGCACAAGCTCAGCCTGCCCCCCAGAACCAGAAGAGGGCCTGAAGCAATCCTGCGCTTTTGCGGCCAGCTCCCAAAAAAGCGAGTTGAAAAATGGAGCTCAGGGGCACTGCAATTCACAAACCTGCAGAGTTTTAAATGATACCTCTCGTCCACAAATATATTAAGGGAAGGCAACGAAGAGGCTTTGAAAGCAAGGCAGAATTGCAGGAAACAGATTTCAGGAGGTAGATTCGAATCGCCTTGAAAGCACATGAAAAGCGGCAAAACGTGGACAATGATGCCCTTGGCCAAAAAGGGCGTATGCGTTTTTTCCTGAATATATTCAGGAAAAAACGCATACGCCCTTTTTGGCCAACCAAGCAACCTGGAAAGGCCAATCAGCGCTCCAAAGAAGTCTCGCTTCCCAGCGGGCAAAAGGGCCATGGGGAAAAAAGTGTCCAAACCAGAAATGCAGGACCGGCCATGGAGAAATGGGAGCCTTGCTACGCTGATGGGTGGGATGTAACTTGCCAACAGCCACTCTGGAGAAGTGTACGGTGTGTTCTGAAACATCTAAAAAACACAGCTTGGAGAGCATAGGGCACTTCCACTCATGGGCGTATAAATTGGGAAAACTAAAAATCAGCAAGACACAGGCACCCCAAAGTTTAGGGCTGCTCTGTTGACAAGAACCCCCACTTCATTACACCTTAAATATCCTAGGAAAGCGAAAAATGGATAAAGAAGTGGTGGTCCTCATGTACAATGGAATATCACTCAGCCATGAAATCCACGTCATAAGGCTAGTAGCAGCACGATGAGTGGATTTAGGTACGACGATTCTAAGTGAAATAAGTCACACAGAAAAAGACACTTATCATAAGATATCACTTAGAGAGGGAATGTAAAAACCGCTACACTTGAACTGAATTACAAAACAGAACAGAGTCACACGTTCAGAAAACACACTATGGCTGCTGAACGGGAAAGGTGAGGTGGGGTGATGCATAAAACATGGGTTTCAAATTAGCTCAGATACCGTTCCATAAACCCAATATGTAAGAGACAAGACCTATTCCTTTTTCAGTGAACTGGACTCAACACCCCCTATTCACCGCACAAGAATATATCTGACTAGTAAGAATCTTCAAACCTATGTATTGATATCTCTCTGTAAGTGAGTCAAGGGGGTGTAAAGCGGCATAAACACAGCCGTGAAAAGCAGCTAAACCCCATTATAAAAATAAATTACTTTTCAAAACCCGTGAAACAAAGGCAGTGAAAGAGAGAGAAATTCTTACAAAATTCGTTCAGGGGCTGTGATGCAACCTGGATTGACCATATCTAGACCCACAGCTGATTGAGACATAAGGGTGGACACTCTTGGGGCTGAGAGGTTCGGTGAGGTTGGGTGAGCCAACGCAGACCCTTTCAAGTAATACTGCATGATACCCATCCCATGGGTCCCAAATCTCCAGGTTCAAGGGCATCTTCCTACGTCGAAAACAGGCATGAGAAACCCAGAAGATGGTACACCGTGTGATCGGGAAAGGTTTCTAAAACGCACCTCATTTCTCATCTCCTTTGCTCGGGTTCGCCATTCCAGCCGATTTACTAGCCATCTCCCTCCTTGGAGAATCAGCACCTTTAACCTCCTGTTCCGTACAGGTTGCAATTTGTCCTGAGGATGAACGGGAAGAGGGGGAACCAATGAGAGACTAGCTCTAGGTGTTGGGACAGGCACAGGTCACTCTATTTTCCCATCAGGAAGAAGAATTAAGCACAAGCTCAGCCTGCCCCCCAGAACCAGAAGAGGGCCTGAAGCAATCCTGCGCTTTTGCGGCCAGCTCCCAAAAAAAGCGAGTTGAAAAATGGAGCTCAGGGGCACTGCAATTCACAAACCTGCAGAGTTTTAAATGATACCTCTCGTCCACAAATATATTAAGGGAAGGCAACGAAGAGGCTTTGAAAGCAAGGCAGAATTGCAGGAAACAGATTTCAGGAGGTAGATTCGAATCGCCTTGAAAGCACATGAAAAGCGGCAAAACGTGGACAATGATGCCCTTGGCCAAAAAGGGCGTATGCGTTTTTTCCTGAATATATTCAGGAAAAAACGCATACGCCCTTTTTGGCCAACCAAGCAACCTGGAAAGGCCAATCAGCGCTCCAAAGAAGTCTCGCTTCCCAGCGGGCAAAAGGGCCATGCGGAAAAAAGTGTCCAAACCAGAAATGCAGGACCGGCCATGGAGAAATGGGAGCCTTGCTACGCTGATGGGTGGGATGTAACTTGCCAACAGCCACTCTGGAGAAGTGTACGGTGTGTTCTGAAACATCTAAAAAACACAGCTTGGAGAGCATAGGGCACTTCCACTCATGGGCGTATAAATTGGGAAAACTAAAAATCAGCAAGACACAGGCACCCCAAAGTTTAGGGCTGCTCTGTTGACAAGAACCCCCACTTCATTACACCTTAAATATCCTAGGAAAGAGAAAAATGGATAAAGAAGTGGTGGTCCTCATGTACAATGGAATATCACTCAGCCATGAAATCCACGTCATAAGGCTAGTAGCAGCACGATGAGTGGATTTAGGTACGACGATTCTAAGTGAAATAAGTCACACAGAAAAAGACACTTATCATAAGATATCACTTAGAGAGGGAATGTAAAAACCGCTACACTTGAACTGAATTACAAAACAGAACAGAGTCACACGTTCAGAAAACACACTATGGCTGCTGAACGGGAAAGGTGAGGTGGGGTGATGCATAAAACATGGGTTTCAAATTAGCTCCGATACCGTTCCATAAACCCAATATGTAAGAGACAAGACCTATTCCTTTTTCAGTGAACTGGACTCAACACCCCCTATTCACCGCACAAGAATATATCTGACTAGTAAGAATCTTCAAACCTATGTATTGATATCTCTCTGTAAGTGAGTCAAGGGGGTGTAAAGCGGCATAAACACAGCCGTGAAAAGCAGCTAAACCCCATTATAAAAATAAATTACTTTTCAAAACCCGTGAAACAAAGGCAGTGAAAGAGAGAGAAATTCTTACAAAATTCGTTCAGGGGCTGTGATGCAACCTGGATTGACCATATCTAGACCCACAGCTGATTGAGACATAAGGGTGGACACTCTTGGGGCTGAGAGGTTCGGTGAGGTTGGGTGAGCCAACGCAGACCCTTTCAAGTAATACTGCATGGTACCCATCCCATGGGTCCCAAATCTCCAGGTTCAAGGGCATCTTCCTACGTCGAAAACAGGCATGAGAAACCCAGAAGATGGTACACCGTGTGATCGGGAAAGGTTTCTAAAACGCACCTCATTTCTCATCTCCTTTGCTCGGGTTCGCCATTCCAGCCGATTTACTAGCCATCTCCCTCCTTGGAGAATCAGCACCTTTAACCTCCTGTTCCGTACAGGTTGCAATTTGTCCTGAGGATGAACGGGAAGAGGGGGAACCAATGAGAGACTAGCTCTAGGTGTTGGGACAGGCACAGGTCACTCTATTTTCCCATCAGGAAGAAGAATTAAGCACAAGCTCAGCCTTTCCCCCAGAACCAGAAGAGGGCCTGAAGCAATCCTGCGCTTTTGCGGCCAGCTCCCAAAAAAGCGAGTTGAAAAATGGAGCTCAGGGGCACTGCAATTCACAAACCTGCAGAGTTTTAAATGATACCTCTCGTCCACAAATATATTAAGGGAAGGCAACGAAGAGGCTTTGAAAGCAAGGCAGAATTGCAGGAAACAGATTTCAGGAGGTAGATTCGAATCGCCTTGAAAGCACATGAAAAGCGGCAAAACGTGGACAATGATGCCCTTGGCCAAAAAGGGCGTATGCGTTTTTTCCTGAATATATTCAGGAAAAAACGCATACGCCCTTTTTGGCCAACCAAGCAACCTGGAAAGGCCAATCAGCGCTCCAAAGAAGTCTCGCTTCCCAGCGGGCAAAAGGGCCATGCGGAAAAAAGTGTCCAAACCAGAAATGCAGGACCGGCCATGGAGAAATGGGAGCCTTGCTACGCTGATGGGTGGGATGTAACTTGCCAACAGCCACTCTGGAGAAGTGTACGGTGTGTTCTGAAACATCTAAAAAACACAGCTTGGAGAGCATAGGGCACTTCCACTCATGGGCGTATAAATTGGGAAAACTAAAAATCAGCAAGACACAGGCACCCCAAAGTTTAGGGCTGCTCTGTTGACAAGAACCCCCACTTCATTACACCTTAAATATCCTAGGAAAGCGAAAAATGGATAAAGAAGTGGTGGTCCTCATGTACAATGGAATATCACTCAGCCATGAAATCCACGTCATAAGGCTAGTAGCAGCACGATGAGTGGATTTAGGTACGACGATTCTAAGTGAAATAAGTCACACAGAAAAAGACACTTATCATAAGATATCACTTAGAGAGGGAATGTAAAAACCGCTACACTTGAACTGAATTACAAAACAGAACAGAGTCACACGTTCAGAAAACACACTATGGCTGCTGAACGGGAAAGGTGAGGTGGGGTGATGCATAAAACATGGGTTTCAAAGTAGCTCCAATACCGTTCCATAAACCCAATATGTAAGAGACAAGACCTATTCCTTTTTCAGTGAACTGGTCTCAACACCCCCTATTCACCGCACAAGAATATATCTGACTAATAAGAATCTTCAAACCTATGTATTGATATCTCTCTGTAAGTGAGTCAAAGGGGTGTAAAGCGGCATAAACACAGCCGTGAAAAGCAGCTAAACCCCATTATAAAAATAAATTACTTTTCAAAACCCGTGAAACAAAGGCAGTGAAAGAGAGAGAAATTCTTACAAAATTCGTTCAGGGGCTGTGATGCAACCTGGATTGACCATATCTAGACCCACAGCTGATTGAGACATAAGGGTGGACACTCTTGGGGCTGAGAGGTTCGGTGAGGTTGGGTGAGCCAACGCAGACCCTTTCAAGTAATACTGCATGGTACCCATCCCATGGGTCCCAAATCTCCAGGTTCAAGGGCATCTTCCTACGTCGAAAACAGGCATGAGAAACCCAGAAGATGGTACACCGTGTGATCGGGAAAGGTTTCTAAAACGCACCTCATTTCTCATCTCCTTTGCTCGGGTTCGCCATTCCAGCCGATTTACTAGCCATCTCCCTCCTTGGAGAATCAGCACCTTTAACCTCCTGTTCCGTACAGGGTGCAATTTGTCCTGAGGATGAACGGGAAGAGGGGGAACCAATGAGAGACTAGCTCTAGGTGTTGGGACAGGCACAGGTCACTCTATTTTCCCATCAGGAAGAAGAATTAAGCACAAGCTCAGCCTGCCCCCCAGAACCAGAAGAGGGCCTGAAGCAATCCTGCGCTTTTGCGGCCAGCTCCCAAAAAAGCGAGTTGAAAAATGGAGCTCAGGGGCACTGCAATTCACAAACCTGCAGAGTTTTAAATGATACCTCTCGTCCACAAATATATTAAGGGAAGGCAACGAAGAGGCTTTGAAAGCAAGGCAGAATTGCAGGAAACAGATTTCAGGAGGTAGATTCGAATCGCCTTGAAAGCACATGAAAAGCGGCAAAACGTGGACAATGATGCCCTTGGCCAAAAAGGGCGTATGCGTTTTTTCCTGAATATATTCAGGAAAAAACGCATACGCCCTTTTTGGCCAACCAAGCAACCTGGAAAGGCCAATCAGCGCTCCAAAGAAGTCTCGCTTCCCAGCGGGCAAAAGGGCCATGCGGAAAAAAGTGTCCAAACCAGAAATGCAGGACCGGCCATGGAGAAATGGGAGCCTTGCTACGCTGATGGGTGGGATGTAACTTGCTAACAGCCACTCTGGAGAAGTGTACGGTGTGTTCTGAAACATGTAAAAAACACAGCTTGGAGAGCATAGGGCACTTCCACTCATGGGCGTATAAATTGGGAAAACTAAAAATCAGCAAGACACAGGCACCCCAAAGTTTAGGGCTGCTCTGTTGACAAGAACCCCCACTTCATTACACCTTAAATATCCTAGGAAAGCGAAAAATGGATAAAGAAGTGGTGGTCCTCATGTACAATGGAATATCACTCAGCCATGAAATCCACGTCATAAGGCTAGTAGCAGCACGATGAGTGGATTTAGGTACGACGATTCTAAGTGAAATAAGTCACACAGAAAAAGACACTTATCATAAGATATCACTTAGAGAGGGAATGTAAAAACCGCTACACTTGAACTGAATTACAAAACAGAACAGAGTCACACGTTCAGAAAACACACTATGGCTGCTGAACGGGAAAGGTGAGGTGGGGTGATGCATAAAACATGGGTTTCAAATTAGCTCCGATACCATTCCATAAACCCAATATGTAAGAGACAAGACCTATTCCTTTTTCAGTGAACTGGACTCAACACCCCCTATTCACCGCACAAGAATATATCTGACTAGTAAGAATCTTCAAACCTATGTATTGATATCTCTCTGTAAGTGAGTCAAGGGGGTGTAAAGCGGCATAAACACAGCCGTGAAAAGCAGCTAAACCCCATTATAAAAATAAATTACTTTTCAAAACCCGTGAAACAAAGGCAGTGAAAGAGAGAGAAATTCTTACAAAATTCGTTCAGGGGCTGTGATGCAACCTGGATTGACCATATCTAGACCCACAGCTGATTGAGACATAAGGGTGGACACTCTTGGGGCTGAGAGGTTCGGTGAGGTTGGGTGAGCCAACGCAGACCCTTTCAAGTAATACTGCATGGTACCCATCCCATGGGTCCCAAATCTCCAGGTTCAAGGGCATCTTCCTACGTCGAAAACAGGCATGAGAAACCCAGAAGACGGTACACCGTGTGATCGGGAAAGGTTTCTAAAACGCACCTCATTTCTCATCTCCTTTGCTCGGGTTCGCCATTCCAGCCGATTTACTAGCCATCTCCCTCCTTGGAGAATCAGCACCTTTAACCTCCTGTTCCGTACAGGTTGCAATTTGTCCTGAGGATGAACGGGAAGAGGGGGAACCAATGAGAGACTAGCTCTAGGTGTTGGGACAGGCACAGGTCACTCTATTTTCCCATCAGGAAGAAGAATTAAGCACAAGCTCAGCCTGCCCCCCAGAACCAGAAGAGGGCCTGAAGCAATCCTGCGCTTTTGCGGCCAGCTCCCAAAAAAGCGAGTTGAAAAATGGAGCTCAGGGGCACTGCAATTCACAAACCTGCAGAGTTTTAAATGATACCTCTCGTCCACAAATATATTAAGGGAAGGCAACGAAGAGGCTTTGAAAGCAAGGCAGAATTGCAGGAAACAGATTTCAGGAGGTAGATTCGAATCGCCTTGAAAGCACATGAAAAGCGGCAAAACGTGGACAATGATGCCCTTGGCCAAAAAGGGCGTATGCGTTTTTTCCTGAATATATTCAGGAAAAAACGCATACGCCCTCTTTGGCCAACCAAGCAACCTGGAAAGGCCAATCAGTGCTCCAAAGAAGTCTCGCTTCCCAGCGGGCAAAAGGGCCATGCGGAAAAAAGTGTCCAAACCAGAAATGCAGGACCGGCCATGGAGAAATGGGAGCCTTGCTACGCTGATGGGTGGGATGTAACTTGCCAACAGCCACTCTGGAGAAGTGTACGGTGTGTTCTGAAACATGTAAAAAACACAGCTTGGAGAGCATAGGGCACTTCCACTCATGGGCGTATAAATTGGGAAAACTAAAAATCAGCAAGACACAGGCACCCCAAAGTTTAGGGCTGCTCTGTTGACAAGAACCCCCACTTCATTACACCTTAAATATCCTAGGAAAGCGAAAAATGGATAAAGAAGTGGTGGTCCTCATGTACAATGGAATATCACTCAGCCATGAAATCCACGTCATAAGGCTAGTAGCAGCACGATGAGTGGATTTAGGTACGACGATTCTAAGTGAAATAAGTCACACAGAAAAAGACACTTATCATAAGATATCACTTAGAGAGGGAATGTAAAAACCGCTACACTTGAACTGAATTACAAAACAGAACAGAGTCACACGTTCAGAAAACACACTATGGCTGCTGAACGGGAAAGGTGAGGTGGGGTGATGCATAAAACATGGGTTTCAAATTAGCTCCGATACCGTTCCATAAACCCAATATGTAAGAGACAAGACCTATTCCTTTTTCAGTGAACTGGACTCAACACCCCCTATTCACCGCACAAGAATATATCTGACTAGTAAGAATCTTCAAACCTATGTATTGATATCTCTCTGTAAGTGAGTCAAGGGGGTGTAAAGCGGCATAAACACAGCCGTGAAAAGCAGCTAAACCCCATTATAAAAATAAATTACTTTTCAAAACCCGTGAAACAAAGGCAGTGAAAGAGAGAGAAATTCTTACAAAATTCGTTCAGGGGCTGTGATGCAACCTGGATTGACCATATCTAGACCCACAGCTGATTGAGACATAAGGGTGGACACTCTTGGGGCTGAGAGGTTCGGTGAGGTTGGGTGAGCCAACGCAGACCCTTTCAAGTAATACTGCATGGTACCCATCCCATGGGTCCCAAATCTCCAGGTTCAAGGGCATCTTCCTACGTCGAAAACAGGCATGAGAAACCCAGAAGACGGTACACCGTGTGATCGGGAAAGGTTTCTAAAACGCACCTCATTTCTCATCTCCTTTGCTCGGGTTCGCCATTCCAGCCGATTTACTAGCCATCTCCCTCCTTGGAGAATCAGCACCTTTAACCTCCTGTTCCGTACAGGTTGCAATTTGTCCTGAGGATGAACGGGAAGAGGGGGAACCAATGAGAGACTAGCTCTAGGTGTTGGGACAGGCACAGGTCACTCTATTTTCCCATCAGGAAGAAGAATTAAGCACAAGCTCAGCCTGCCCCCCAGAACCAGAAGAGGGCCTGAAGCAATCCTGCGCTTTTGCGGCCAGCTCCCAAAAAAGCGAGTTGAAAAATGGAGCTCAGGGGCACTGCAATTCACAAACCTGCAGAGTTTTAAATGATACCTCTCGTCCACAAATATATTAAGGGAAGGCAACGAAGAGGCTTTGAAAGCAAGGCAGAATTGCAGGAAACAGATTTCAGGAGGTAGATTCGAATCGCCTTGAAAGCACATGAAAAGCGGCAAAACGTGGACAATGATGCCCTTGGCCAAAAAGGGCGTATGCGTTTTTTCCTGAATATATTCAGGAAAAAACGCATACGCCCTCTTTGGCCAACCAAGCAACCTGGAAAGGCCAATCAGCGCTCCAAAGAAGTCTCGCTTCCCAGCGGGCAAAAGGGCCATGCGGAAAAAAGTGTCCAAACCAGAAATGCAGGACCGGCCATGGAGAAATGGGAGCCTTGCTACGCTGATGGGTGGGATGTAACTTGCCAACAGCCACTCTGGAGAAGTGTACGGTGTGTTCTGAAACATGTAAAAAACACAGCTTGGAGAGCATAGGGCACTTCCACTCATGGGCGTATAAATTGGGAAAACTAAAAATCAGCAAGACACAGGCACCCCAAAGTTTAGGGCTGCTCTGTTGACAAGAACCCCCACTTCATTACACCTTAAATATCCTAGGAAAGCGAAAAATGGATAAAGAAGTGGTGGTCCTCATGTACAATGGAATATCACTCAGCCATGAAATCCACGTCATAAGGCTAGTAGCAGCACGATGAGTGGATTTAGGTACGACGATTCTAAGTGAAATAAGTCACACAGAAAAAGACACTTATCATAAGATATCACTTAGAGAGGGAATGTAAAAACCGCTACACTTGAACTGAATTACAAAACAGAACAGAGTCACACGTTCAGAAAACACACTATGGCTGCTGAACGGGAAAGGTGAGGTGGGGTGATGCATAAAACATGGGTTTCAAATTAGCTCCGATACCGTTCCATAAACCCAATATGTAAGAGACAAGACCTATTCCTTTTTCAGTGAACTGGACTCAACACCCCCTATTCACCGCACAAGAATATATCTGACTAGTAAGAATCTTCAAACCTATGTATTGATATCTCTCTGTAAGTGAGTCAAGGGGGTGTAAAGCGGCATAAACACAGCCGTGAAAAGCAGCTAAACCCCATTATAAAAATAAATTACTTTTCAAAACCCGTGAAACAAAGGCAGTGAAAGAGAGAGAAATTCTTACAAAATTCGTTCAGGGGCTGTGATGCAACCTGGATTGACCATATCTAGACCCACAGCTGATTGAGACATAAGGGTGGACACTCTTGGGGCTGAGAGGTTCGGTGAGGTTGGGTGAGCCAACGCAGACCCTTTCAAGTAATACTGCATGGTACCCATCCCATGGGTCCCAAATCTCCAGGTTCAAGGGCATCTTCCTACGTCGAAAACAGGCATGAGAAACCCAGAAGATGGTACACCGTGTGATCGGGAAAGGTTTCTAAAACGCACCTCATTTCTCATCTCCTTTGCTCGGGTTCGCCATTCCAGCCGATTTACTAGCCATCTCCCTCCTTGGAGAATCAGCACCTTTAACCTCCTGTTCCGTACAGGTTGCAATTTGTCCTGAGGATGAACGGGAAGAGGGGGAACCAATGAGAGACTAGCTCTAGGGGTTGGGACAGGCACAGGTCACTCTATTTTCCCATCAGGAAGAAGAATTAAGCACAAGCTCAGCCTGCCCCCCAGAACCAGAAGAGGGCCTGAAGCAATCCTGCGCTTTTGCGGCCAGCTCCCAAAAAAGCGAGTTGAAAAATGGAGCTCAGGGGCACTGCAATTCACAAACCTGCAGAGTTTTAAATGATACCTCTCGTCCACAAATATATTAAGGGAAGGCAACGAAGAGGCTTTGAAAGCAAGGCAGAATTGCAGGAAACAGATTTCAGGAGGTAGATTCGAATCGCCTTGAAAGCACATGAAAAGCGGCAAAACGTGGACAATGATGCCCTTGGCCAAAAAGGGCGTATGCGTTTTTTCCTGAATATATTCAGGAAAAAACGCATACGCCCTCTTTGGCCAACCAAGCAACCTGGAAAGGCCAATCAGCGCTCCAAAGAAGTCTCGCTTCCCAGCGGGCAAAAGGGCCATGCGGAAAAAAGTGTCCAAACCAGAAATGCAGGACCGGCCATGGAGAAATGGGAGCCTTGCTACGCTGATGGGTGGGATGTAACTTGCCAACAGCCACTCTGGAGAAGTGTACGGTGTGTTCTGAAACATGTAAAAAACACAGCTTGGAGAGCATAGGGCACTTCCACTCATGGGCGTATAAATTGGGAAAACTAAAAATCAGCAAGACACAGGCACCCCAAAGTTTAGGGCTGCTCTGTTGACAAGAACCCCCACTTCATTACACCTTAAATATCCTAGGAAAGCGAAAAATGGATAAAGAAGTGGTGGTCCTCATGTACAATGGAATATCACTCAGCCATGAAATCCACGTCATAAGGCTAGTAGCAGCACGATGAGTGGATTTAGGTACGACGATTCTAAGTGAAATAAGTCACACAGAAAAAGACACTTATCATAAGATATCACTTAGAGAGGGAATGTAAAAACCGCTACACTTGAACTGAATTACAAAACAGAACAGAGTCACACGTTCAGAAAACACACTATGGCTGCTGAACGGGAAAGGTGAGGTGGGGTGATGCATAAAACATGGGTTTCAAATTAGCTCCGATACCGTTCCATAAACCCAATATGTAAGAGACAAGACCTATTCCTTTTTCAGTGAACTGGACTCAACACCCCCTATTCACCGCACAAGAATATATCTGACTAGTAAGAATCTTCAAACCTATGTATTGATATCTCTCTGTAAGTGAGTCAAGGGGGTGTAAAGCGGCATAAACACAGCCGTGAAAAGCAGCTAAACCCCATTATAAAAATAAATTACTTTTCAAAACCCGTGAAACAAAGGCAGTGAAAGAGAGAGAAATTCTTACAAAATTCGTTCAGGGGCTGTGATGCAACCTGGATTGACCATATCTAGACCCACAGCTGATTGAGACATAAGGGTGGACACTCTTGGGGCTGAGAGGTTCGGTGAGGTTGGGTGAGCCAACGCAGACCCTTTCAAGTAATACTGCATGGTACCCATCCCATGGGTCCCAAATCTCCAGGTTCAAGGGCATCTTCCTACGTCGAAAACAGGCATGAGAAACCCAGAAGACGGTACACCGTGTGATCGGGAAAGGTTTCTAAAACGCACCTCATTTCTCATCTCCTTTGCTCGGGTTCGCCATTCCAGCCGATTTACTAGCCATCTCCCTCCTTGGAGAATCAGCACCTTTAACCTCCTGTTCCGTACAGGTTGCAATTTGTCCTGAGGATGAACGGGAAGAGGGGGAACCAATGAGAGACTAGCTCTAGGTGTTGGGACAGGCACAGGTCACTCTATTTTCCCATCAGGAAGAAGAATTAAGCACAAGCTCAGCCTGCCCCCCAGAACCAGAAGAGGGCCTGAAGCAATCCTGCGCTTTTGCGGCCAGCTCCCAAAAAAGCGAGTTGAAAAATGGAGCTCAGGGGCACTGCAATTCACAAACCTGCAGAGTTTTAAATGATACCTCTCGTCCACAAATATATTAAGGGAAGGCAACGAAGAGGCTTTGAAAGCAAGGCAGAATTGCAGGAAACAGATTTCAGGAGGTAGATTCGAATCGCCTTGAAAGCACATGAAAAGCGGCAAAACGTGGACAATGATGCCCTTGGCCAAAAAGGGCGTATGCGTTTTTTCCTGAATATATTCAGGAAAAAACGCATACGCCCTCTTTGGCCAACCAAGCAACCTGGAAAGGCCAATCAGCGCTCCAAAGAAGTCTCGCTTCCCAGCGGGCAAAAGGGCCATGCGGAAAAAAGTGTCCAAACCAGAAATGCAGGACCGGCCATGGAGAAATGGGAGCCTTGCTACGCTGATGGGTGGGATGTAACTTGCCAACAGCCACTCTGGAGAAGTGTACGGTGTGTTCTGAAACATGTAAAAAACACAGCTTGGAGAGCATAGGGCACTTCCACTCATGGGCGTATAAATTGGGAAAACTAAAAATCAGCAAGACACAGGCACCCCAAAGTTTAGGGCTGCTCTGTTGACAAGAACCCCCACTTCATTACACCTTAAATATCCTAGGAAAGCGAAAAATGGATAAAGAAGTGGTGGTCCTCATGTACAATGGAATATCACTCAGCCATGAAATCCACGTCATAAGGCTAGTAGCAGCACGATGAGTGGATTTAGGTACGACGATTCTAAGTGAAATAAGTCACACAGAAAAAGACACTTATCATAAGATATCACTTAGAGAGGGAATGTAAAAACCGCTACACTTGAACTGAATTACAAAACAGAACAGAGTCACACGTTCAGAAAACACACTATGGCTGCTGAACGGGAAAGGTGAGGTGGGGTGATGCATAAAACATGGGTTTCAAATTAGCTCCGATACCGTTCCATAAACCCAATATGTAAGAGACAAGACCTATTCCTTTTTCAGTGAACTGGACTCAACACCCCCTATTCACCGCACAAGAATATATCTGACTAGTAAGAATCTTCAAACCTATGTATTGATATCTCTCTGTAAGTGAGTCAAGGGGGTGTAAAGCGGCATAAACACAGCCGTGAAAAGCAGCTAAACCCCATTATAAAAATAAATTACTTTTCAAAACCCGTGAAACAAAGGCAGTGAAAGAGAGAGAAATTCTTACAAAATTCGTTCAGGGGCTGTGATGCAACCTGGATTGACCATATCTAGACCCACAGCTGATTGAGACATAAGGGTGGACACTCTTGGGGCTGAGAGGTTCGGTGAGGTTGGGTGAGCCAACGCAGACCCTTTCAAGTAATACTGCATGGTACCCATCCCATGGGTCCCAAATCTCCAGGTTCAAGGGCATCTTCCTACGTCGAAAACAGGCATGAGAAACCCAGAAGATGGTACACCGTGTGATCGGGAAAGGTTTCTAAAACGCACCTCATTTCTCATCTCCTTTGCTCGGGTTCGCCATTCCAGCCGATTTACTAGCCATCTCCCTCCTTGGAGAATCAGCACCTTTAACCTCCTGTTCCGTACAGGTTGCAATTTGTCCTGAGGATGAACGGGAAGAGGGGGAACCAATGAGAGACTAGCTCTAGGGGTTGGGACAGGCACAGGTCACTCTATTTTCCCATCAGGAAGAAGAATTAAGCACAAGCTCAGCCTGCCCCCCAGAACCAGAAGAGGGCCTGAAGCAATCCTGCGCTTTTGCGGCCAGCTCCCAAAAAAGCGAGTTGAAAAATGGAGCTCAGGGGCACTGCAATTCACAAACCTGCAGAGTTTTAAATGATACCTCTCGTCCACAAATATATTAAGGGAAGGCAACGAAGAGGCTTTGAAAGCAAGGCAGAATTGCAGGAAACAGATTTCAGGAGGTAGATTCGAATCGCCTTGAAAGCACATGAAAAGCGGCAAAACGTGGACAATGATGCCCTTGGCCAAAAAGGGCGTATGCGTTTTTTCCTGAATATATTCAGGAAAAAACGCATACGCCCTTTTTGGCCAACCAAGCAACCTGGAAAGGCCAATCAGCGCTCCAAAGAACTCTCGCTTCCCAGCGGGCAAAAGGGCCATGCGGAAAAAAGTGTCCAAACCAGAAATGCAGGACCGGCCATGGAGAAATGGGAGCCTTGCTACGCTGATGGGTGGGATGTAAATTGCCAACAGCCACTCTGGAGAAGTGTACGGTGTGTTCTGAAACATCTAAAAAACACAGCTTGGAGAGCATAGGGCACTTCCACTCATGGGCGTATAAATTGGGAAAACTAAAAATCAGCAAGACACAGGCACCCCAAAGTTTAGGGCTGCTCTGTTGACAAGAACCCCCACTTCATTACACCTTAAATATCCTAGGAAAGAGAAAAATGGATAAAGAAGTGGTGGTCCTCATGTACAATGGAATATCACTCAGCCATGAAATCCACGTCATAAGGCTAGTAGCAGCACGATGAGTGGATTTAGGTACGACGATTCTAAGTGAAATAAGTCACACAGAAAAAGACACTTATCATAAGATATCACTTAGAGAGGGAATGTAAAAACCGCTACACTTGAACTGAATTACAAAACAGAACAGAGTCACACGTTCAGAAAACACACTATGGCTGCTGAACGGGAAAGGTGAGGTGGGGTGATGCATAAAACAAGGGTTTCAAATTAGCTCCGATACCGTTCCATAAACCCAATATGTAAGAGACAAGACCTATTCCTTTTTCAGTGAACTGGACTCAACACCCCCTATTCACCGCACAAGAATATATCTGACTAGTAAGAATCTTCAAACCTATGTATTGATATCTCTCTGTAAGTGAGTCAAGGGGGTGTAAAGCGGCATAAACACAGCCGTGAAAAGCAGCTAAACCCCATTATAAAAATAAATTACTTTTCAAAACCCGTGAAACAAAGGCAGTGAAAGAGAGAGAAATTCTTACAAAATTCGTTCAGGGGCTGTGATGCAACCTGGATTGACCATATCTAGACCCACAGCTGATTGAGACATAAGGGTGGACACTCTTGGGGCTGAGAGGTTCGGTGAGGTTGGGTGAGCCAACGCAGACCCTTTCAAGTAATACTGCATGGTACCCATCCCATGGGTCCCAAATCTCCAGGTTCAAGGGCATCTTCCTACGTCGAAAACAGGCATGAGAAACCCAGAAGATGGTACACCGTGTGATCGGGAAAGGTTTCTAAAACGCACCTCATTTCTCATCTCCTTTGCTCGGGTTCGCCATTCCAGCCGATTTACTAGCCATCTCCCTCCTTGGAGAATCAGCACCTTTAACCTCCTGTTCCGTACAGGTTGCAATTTGTCCTGAGGATGAACGGGAAGAGGGGGAACCAATGAGAGACTAGCTCTAGGTGTTGGGACAGGCACAGGTCACTCTATTTTCCCATCAGGAAGAAGAATTAAGCACAAGCTCAGCCTGCCCCCCAGAACCAGAAGAGGGCCTGAAGCAATCCTGCGCTTTTGCGGCCAGCTGCCAAAAAAGCGAGTTGAAAAATGGAGCTCAGGGGCACTGCAATTCACAAACCTGCAGAGTTTTAAATGATACCTCTCGTCCACAAATATATTAAGGGAAGGCAACGAAGAGGCTTTGAAAGCAAGGCAGAATTGCAGGAAACAGATTTCAGGAGGTAGATTCGAATCGCCTTGAAAGCACATGAAAAGCGGCAAAACGTGGACAATGATGCCCTTGGCCAAAAAGGGCGTATGCGTTTTTTCCTGAATATATTCAGGAAAAAACGCATACGCCCTTTTTGGCCAACCAAGCAACCTGGAAAGGCCAATCAGCGCTCCAAAGAAGTCTCGCTTCCCAGCGGGCAAAAGGGCCATGCGGAAAAAAGTGTCCAAACCAGAAATGCAGGACCGGCCATGGAGAAATGGGAGCCTTGCTACGCTGATGGGTGGGATGTAAATTGCCAACAGCCACTCTGGAGAAGTGTACGGTGTGTTCTGAAACATCTAAAAAACACAGCTTGGAGAGCATAGGGCACTTCCACTCATGGGCGTATAAATTGGGAAAACTAAAAATCAGCAAGACACAGGCACCCCAAAGTTTAGGGCTGCTCTGTTGACAAGAACCCCCACTTCATTACACCTTAAATATCCTAGGAAAGAGAAAAATGGATAAAGAAGTGGTGGTCCTCATGTACAATGGAATATCACTCAGCCATGAAATCCACGTCATAAGGCTAGTAGCAGCACGATGAGTGGATTTAGGTACGACGATTCTAAGTGAAATAAGTCACACAGAAAAAGACACTTATCATAAGATATCACTTAGAGAGGGAATGTAAAAACCGCTACACTTGAACTGAATTACAAAACAGAACAGAGTCACACGTTCAGAAAACACACTATGGCTGCTGAACGGGAAAGGTGAGGTGGGGTGATGCATAAAACAAGGGTTTCAAATTAGCTCCGATACCGTTCCATAAACCCAATATGTAAGAGACAAGACCTATTCCTTTTTCAGTGAACTGGACTCAACACCCCCTATTCACCGCACAAGAATATATCTGACTAGTAAGAATCTTCAAACCTATGTATTGATATCTCTCTGTAAGTGAGTCAAGGGGGTGTAAAGCGGCATAAACACAGCCGTGAAAAGCAGCTAAACCCCATTATAAAAATAAATTACTTTTCAAAACCCGTGAAACAAAGGCAGTGAAAGAGAGAGAAATTCTTACAAAATTCGTTCAGGGGCTGTGATGCAACCTGGATTGACCATATCTAGACCCACAGCTGATTGAGACATAAGGGTGGACACTCTTGGGGCTGAGAGGTTCGGTGAGGTTGGGTGAGCCAACGCAGACCCTTTCAAGTAATACTGCATGGTACCCATCCCATGGGTCCCAAATCTCCAGGTTCAAGGGCATCTTCCTACGTCGAAAACAGGCATGAGAAACCCAGAAGATGGTACACCGTGTGATCGGGAAAGGTTTCTAAAACGCACCTCATTTCTCATCTCCTTTGCTCGGGTTCGCCATTCCAGCCGATTTACTAGCCATCTCCCTCCTTGGAGAATCAGCACCTTTAACCTCCTGTTCCGTACAGGTTGCAATTTGTCCTGAGGATGAACGGGAAGAGGGGGAACCAATGAGAGACTAGCTCTAGGTGTTGGGACAGGCACAGGTCACTCTATTTTCCCATCAGGAAGAAGAATTAAGCACAAGCTCAGCCTGCCCCCCAGAACCAGAAGAGGGCCTGAAGCAATCCTGCGCTTTTGCGGCCAGCTGCCAAAAAAGCGAGTTGAAAAATGGAGCTCAGGGGCACTGCAATTCACAAACCTGCAGAGTTTTAAATGATACCTCTCGTCCACAAATATATTAAGGGAAGGCAACGAAGAGGCTTTGAAAGCAAGGCAGAATTGCAGGAAACAGATTTCAGGAGGTAGATTCGAATCGCCTTGAAAGCACATGAAAAGCGGCAAAACGTGGACAATGATGCCCTTGGCCAAAAAGGGCGTATGCGTTTTTTCCTGAATATATTCAGGAAAAAACGCATACGCCCTTTTTGGCCAACCAAGCAACCTGGAAAGGCCAATCAGCGCTCCAAAGAAGTCTCGCTTCCCAGCGGGCAAAAGGGCCATGCGGAAAAAAGTGTCCAAACCAGAAATGCAGGACCGGCCATGGAGAAATGGGAGCCTTGCTACGCTGATGGGTGGGATGTAAATTGCCAACAGCCACTCTGGAGAAGTGTACGGTGTGTTCTGAAACATCTAAAAAACACAGCTTGGAGAGCATAGGGCACTTCCACTCATGGGCGTATAAATTGGGAAAACTAAAAATCAGCAAGACACAGGCACCCCAAAGTTTAGGGCTGCTCTGTTGACAAGAACCCCCACTTCATTACACCTTAAATATCCTAGGAAAGAGAAAAATGGATAAAGAAGTGGTGGTCCTCATGTACAATGGAATATCACTCAGCCATGAAATCCACGTCATAAGGCTAGTAGCAGCACGATGAGTGGATTTAGGTACGACGATTCTAAGTGAAATAAGTCACACAGAAAAAGACACTTATCATAAGATATCACTTAGAGAGGGAATGTAAAAACCGCTACACTTGAACTGAATTACAAAACAGAACAGAGTCACACGTTCAGAAAACACACTATGGCTGCTGAACGGGAAAGGTGAGGTGGGGTGATGCATAAAACAAGGGTTTCAAATTAGCTCCGATACCGTTCCATAAACCCAATATGTAAGAGACAAGACCTATTCCTTTTTCAGTGAACTGGACTCAACACCCCCTATTCACCGCACAAGAATATATCTGACTAGTAAGAATCTTCAAACCTATGTATTGATATCTCTCTGTAAGTGAGTCAAGGGGGTGTAAAGCGGCATAAACACAGCCGTGAAAAGCAGCTAAACCCCATTATAAAAATAAATTACTTTTCAAAACCCGTGAAACAAAGGCAGTGAAAGAGAGAGAAATTCTTACAAAATTCGTTCAGGGGCTGTGATGCAACCTGGATTGACCATATCTAGACCCACAGCTGATTGAGACATAAGGGTGGACACTCTTGGGGCTGAGAGGTTCGGTGAGGTTGGGTGAGCCAACGCAGACCCTTTCAAGTAATACTGCATGGTACCCATCCCATGGGTCCCAAATCTCCAGGTTCAAGGGCATCTTCCTACGTCGAAAACAGGCATGAGAAACCCAGAAGATGGTACACCGTGTGATCGGGAAAGGTTTCTAAAACGCACCTCATTTCTCATCTCCTTTGCTCGGGTTCGCCATTCCAGCCGATTTACTAGCCATCTCCCTCCTTGGAGAATCAGCACCTTTAACCTCCTGTTCCGTACAGGTTGCAATTTGTCCTGAGGATGAACGGGAAGAGGGGGAACCAATGAGAGACTAGCTCTAGGTGTTGGGACAGGCACAGGTCACTCTATTTTCCCATCAGGAAGAAGAATTAAGCACAAGCTCAGCCTGCCCCCCAGAACCAGAAGAGGGCCTGAAGCAATCCTGCGCTTTTGCGGCCAGCTCCCAAAAAAGCGAGTTGAAAAATGGAGCTCAGGGGCACTGCAATTCACAAACCTGCAGAGTTTTAAATGATACCTCTCGTCCACAAATATATTAAGGGAAGGCAACGAAGAGGCTTTGAAAGCAAGGCAGAATTGCAGGAAACAGATTTCAGGAGGTAGATTCGAATCGCCTTGAAAGCACATGAAAAGCGGCAAAACGTGGACAATGATGCCCTTGGCCAAAAAGGGCGTATGCGTTTTTTCCTGAATATATTCAGGAAAAAACGCATACGCCCTTTTTGGCCAACCAAGCAACCTGGAAAGGCCAATCAGCGCTCCAAAGAAGTCTCGCTTCCCAGCGGGCAAAAGGGCCATGCGGAAAAAAGTGTCCAAACCAGAAATGCAGGACCGGCCGTGGAGAAATGGGAGCCTTGCTACGCTGATGGGTGGGATGTAAATTGCCAACAGCCACTCTGGAGAAGTGTACGGTGTGTTCTGAAACATCTAAAAAACACAGCTTGGAGAGCATAGGGCACTTCCACTCATGGGCGTATAAATTGGGAAAACTAAAAATCAGCAAGACACAGGCACCCCAAAGTTTAGGGCTGCTCTGTTGACAAGAACCCCCACTTCATTACACCTTAAATATCCTAGGAAAGAGAAAAATGGATAAAGAAGTTGTGGTCCTCATGTACAATGGAATATCACTCAGCCATGAAATCCACGTCATAAGGCTAGTAGCAGCATGATGAGTGGATTTAGGTACGACGATTCTAAGTGAAATAAGTCACACAGAAAAAGACACTTATCATAAGATATCACTTAGAGAGGGAATGTAAAAACCGCTACACTTGAACTGAATTACAAAACAGAACAGAGTCACACGTTCAGAAAACACACTATGGCTGCTGAACGGGAAAGGTGAGGTGGGGTGATGCATAAAACAAGGGTTTCAAATTAGCTCAGATACCGTTCCATAAACCCAATATGTAAGAGACAAGACCTATTCCTTTTTCAGTGAACTGGACTCAACACCCCCTATTCACCGCACAAGAATATATCTGACTAGTAAGAATCTTCAAACCTATGTATTGATATCTCTCTGTAAGTGAGTCAAGGGGGTGTAAAGCGGCATAAACACAGCCGTGAAAAGCAGCTAAACCCCATTATAAAAATAAATTACTTTTCAAAACCCGTGAAACAAAGGCAGTGAAAGAGAGAGAAATTCTTACAAAATTCGTTCAGGGGCTGTGATGCAACCTGGATTGACCATATCTAGACCCACAGCTGATTGAGACATAAGGGTGGACACTCTTGGGGCTGAGAGGTTCGGTGAGGTTGGGTGAGCCAACGCAGACCCTTTCAAGTAATACTGCATGGTACCCATCCCATGGGTCCCAAATCTCCAGGTTCAAGGGCATCTTCCTACGTCGAAAACAGGCATGAGAAACCCAGAAGATGGTACACCGTGTGATCGGGAAAGGTTTCTAAAACGCACCTCATTTCTCATCTCCTTTGCTCGGGTTCGCCATTCCAGCCGATTTACTAGCCATCTCCCTCCTTGGAGAATCAGCACCTTTAACCTCCTGTTCCGTACAGGTTGCAATTTGTCCTGAGGATGAACGGGAAGAGGGGGAACCAATGAGAGACTAGCTCTAGGTGTTGGGACAGGCACAGGTCACTCTATTTTCCCATCAGGAAGAAGAATTAAGCACAAGCTCAGCCTGCCCCCCAGAACCAGAAGAGGGCCTGAAGCAATCCTGCGCTTTTGCGGCCAGCTCCCAAAAAAGCGAGTTGAAAAATGGAGCTCAGGGGCACTGCAATTCACAAACCTGCAGAGTTTTAAATGATACCTCTCGTCCACAAATATATTAAGGGAAGGCAACGAAGAGGCTTTGAAAGCAAGGCAGAATTGCAGGAAACAGATTTCAGGAGGTAGATTCGAATCGCCTGAAAGCACATGAAAAGCGGCAAAACGTGGACAATGATGCCCTTGGCCAAAAAGGGCGTATGCGTTTTTTCCTGAATATATTCAGGAAAAAACGCATACGCCCTTTTTGGCCAACCAAGCAACCTGGAAAGGCCAATCAGCGCTCCAAAGAAGTCTCGCTTCCCAGCGGGCAAAAGGGCCATGCGGAAAAAAGTGTCCAAACCAGAAATGCAGGACCGGCCATGGAGAAATGGGAGCCTTGCTTCGCTGATGGGCGGGATGTAAATTGCCAACAGCCACTCTGGAGAAGTGTACGGTGTGTTCTGAAACATCTAAAAAACACAGCTTGGAGAGCATAGGGCACTTCCACTCATGGGCGTATAAATTGGGAAAACTAAAAATCAGCAAGACACAGGCACCCCAAAGTTTAGGGCTGCTCTGTTGACAAGAACCCCCACTTCATTACACCTTAAATATCCTAGGAAAGAGAAAAATGGATAAAGAAGTGGTGGTCCTCATGTACAATGGAATATCACTCAGCCATGAAATCCACGTCATAAGGCTAGTAGCAGCACGATGAGTGGATTTAGGTACGACGATTCTAAGTGAAATAAGTCACACAGAAAAAGACACTTATCATAAGATATCACTTAGAGAGGGAATGTAAAAACCACTACGCTTGAACTGAATTACAAAACAGAACAGAGTCACACGTTCAGAAAACACACTATGGCTGCTGAACGGGAAAGGTGAGGTGGGGTGATGCATAAAACAAGGGTTTCAAATTAGCTCAGATACCGTTCCATAAACCCAATATGTAAGAGACAAGACCTATTCCTTTTTCAGTGAACTGGACTCAACACCCCCTATTCACCGCACAAGAATATATCTGACTAGTAAGAATCTTCAAACCTATGTATTGATATCTCTCTGTAAGTGAGTCAAGGGGGTGTAAAGCGGCATAAACACAGCCGTGAAAAGCAGCTAAACCCCATTATAAAAATAAATTACTTTTCAAAACCCGTGAAACAAAGGCAGTGAAAGAGAGAGAAATTCTTACAAAATTCGTTCAGGGGCTGTGATGCAACCTGGATTGACCATATCTAGACCCACAGCTGATTGAGACATAAGGGTGGACACTCTTGGGGCTGAGAGGTTCGGTGAGGTTGGGTGAGCCAACGCAGACCCTTTCAAGTAATACTGCATGGTACCCATCCCATGGGTCCCAAATCTCCAGGTTCAAGGGCATCTTCCTACGTCGAAAACAGGCATGAGAAACCCAGAAGATGGTACACCGTGTGATCGGGAAAGGTTTCTAAAACGCACCTCATTTCTCATCTCCTTTGCTCGGGTTCGCCATTCCAGCCGATTTACTAGCCATCTCCCTCCTTGGAGAATCAGCACCTTTAACCTCCTGTTCCGTACAGGTTGCAATTTGTCCTGAGGATGAACGGGAAGAGGGGGAACCAATGAGAGACTAGCTCTAGGTGTTGGGACAGGCACAGGTCACTCTATTTTCCCATCAGGAAGAAGAATTAAGCACAAGCTCAGCCTGCCCCC
The DNA here is from genome assembly GCF_949987535.1 of Balaenoptera acutorostrata. Taxonomy (NCBI): domain Eukaryota; kingdom Metazoa; phylum Chordata; class Mammalia; order Artiodactyla; family Balaenopteridae; genus Balaenoptera; species Balaenoptera acutorostrata. The sequence continues at coordinate 15,144 of NW_026645944.1, read as the reverse complement.
CAGAACCAGAAGAGGGCCTGAAGCAATCCTGCGCTTTTGCGGCCAGCTCCCAAAAAAGCGAGTTGAAAAATGGAGCTCAGGGGCACTGCAATTCACAAACCTGCAGAGTTTTAAATGATACCTCTCGTCCACAAATATATTAAGGGAAGGCAACGAAGAGGCTTTGAAAGCAAGGCAGAATTGCAGGAAACAGATTTCAGGAGGTAGATTCGAATCGCCTTGAAAGCACATGAAAAGCGGCAAAACGTGGACAATGATGCCCTTGGCCAAAAAGGGCGTATGCGTTTTTTCCTGAATATATTCAGGAAAAAACGCATACGCCCTTTTTGGCCAACCAAGCAACCTGGAAAGGCCAATCAGCGCTCCAAAGAAGTCTCGCTTCCCAGCGGGCAAAAGGGCCATGCGGAAAAAAGTGTCCAAACCAGAAATGCAGGACCGGCCATGGAGAAATGGGAGCCTTGCTACGCTGATGGGTGGGATGTAAATTGCCAACAGCCACTCTGGAGAAGTGTACGGTGTGTTCTGAAACATGTAAAAAACACAGCTTGGAGAGCATAGGGCACTTCCACTCATGGGCGTATAAATTGGGAAAACTAAAAATCAGCAAGACACAGGCACCCCAAAGTTTAGGGCTGCTCTGTTGACAAGAACCCCCACTTCATTACACCTTAAATATCCTAGGAAAGAGAAAAATGGATAAAGAAGTGGTGGTCCTCATGTACAATGGAATATCACTCAGCCATGAAATCCACGTCATAAGGCTAGTAGCAGCACGATGAGTGGATTTAGGTACGACGATTCTAAGTGAAATAAGTCACACAGAAAAAGACACTTATCATAAGATATCACTTAGAGAGGGAATGTAAAAACCGCTACACTTGAACTGAATTACAAAACAGAACAGAGTCACACGTTCAGAAAACACACTATGGCTGCTGAACGGGAAAGGTGAGGTGGGGTGATGCATAAAACAAGGGTTTCAAATTAGCTCCGATACCGTTCCATAAACCCAATATGTAAGAGACAAGACCTATTCCTTTTTCAGTGAACTGGACTCAACACCCCCTATTCACCGCACAAGAATATATCTGACTAGTAAGAATCTTCAAACCTATGTATTGATATCTCTCTGTAAGTGAGTCAAGGGGGTGTAAAGCGGCATAAACACAGCCGTGAAAAGCAGCTAAACCCCATTATAAAAATAAATTACTTTTCAAAACCCGTGACACAAAGGCAGTGAAAGAGAGAGAAATACTTACAAAATTCGTTCAGGGGCTGTGATGCAACCTGGATTGACCATATCTAGACCCACAGCTGATTGAGACATAAGGGTGGACACTCTTGGGGCTGAGAGGTTCGGTGAGGTTGGGTGAGCCAACGCAGACCCTTTCAAGTAATACTGCATGGTACCCATCCCATGGGTCCCAAATCTCCAGGTTCAAGGGCATCTTCCTACGTCGAAAACAGGCATGAGAAACCCAGAAGATGGTACACCGTGTGATCGGGAAAGGTTTCTAAAACGCACCTCATTTCTCATCTCCTTTGCTCGGGTTCGCCATTCCAGCCGATTTACTAGCCATCTCCCTCCTTGGAGAATCAGCACCTTTAACCTCCTGTTCTGTACAGGTTGCAATTTGTCCTGAGGATGAACGGGAAGAGGGGGAACCAATGAGAGACTAGCTCTAGGTGTTGGGACAGGCACAGGTCACTCTATTTTCCCATCAGGAAGAAGAATTAAGCACAAGCTCAGCCTGCCCCCCAGAACCAGAAGAGGGCCTGAAGCAATCCTGCGCTTTTGCGGCCAGCTCCCAAAAAAGCGAGTTGAAAAATGGAGCTCAGGGGCACTGCAATTCACAAACCTGCAGAGTTTTAAATGATACCTCTCGTCCACAAATATATTAAGGGAAGGCAACGAAGAGGCTTTGAAAGCAAGGCAGAATTGCAGGAAACAGATTTCAGGAGGTAGATTCGAATCGCCTTGAAAGCACATGAAAAGCGGCAAAACGTGGACAATGATGCCCTTGGCCAAAAAGGGCGTATGCGTTTTTTCCTGAATATATTCAGGAAAAAACGCATACGCCCTTTTTGGCCAACCAAGCAACCTGGAAAGGCCAATCAGCGCTCCAAAGAAGTCTCGCTTCCCAGCGGGCAAAAGGGCCATGCGGAAAAAAGTGTCCAAACCAGAAATGCAGGACCGGCCATGGAGAAATGGGAGCCTTGCTACGCTGATGGGTGGGATGTAAATTGCCAACAGCCACTCTGGAGAAGTGTACGGTGTGTTCTGAAACATCTAAAAAACACAGCTTGGAGAGCATAGGGCACTTCCACTCATGGGCGTATAAATTGGGAAAACTAAAAATCAGCAAGACACAGGCACCCCAAAGTTTAGGGCTGCTCTGTTGACAAGAACCCCCACTTCATTACACCTTAAATATCCTAGGAAAGAGAAAAATGGATAAAGAAGTGGTGGTCCTCATGTACAATGGAATATCACTCAGCCAGGAAATCCACGTCATAAGGCTAGTAGCAGCACGATGAGTGGATTTAGGTACAACGATTCTAAGAGAAATAAGTCACACAGAGAATGACACTTATCATAAGATATCACTTAGAGAGGGAATGTAAAAACCGCTACACTTGAACTGAATTACAAAACAGAACAGAGTCACACGTTCAGAAAACACACTATGGCTGCTGAACGGGAAAGGTGAGGTGGGGTGATGCATAAAACAAGGGTTTCAAATTAGCTCAGATACCGTTCCATAAACCCAATATGTAAGAGACAAGACCTATTCCTTTTTCAGTGAACTGGACTCAACACCCCCTATTCACCGCACAAGAATATATCTGACTAGTAAGAATCTTCAAACCTATGTATTGATATCTCTCTGTAAGTGAGTCAAGGGGGTGTAAAGCGGCATAAACACAGCCGTGAAAAGCAGCTAAACCCCATTATAAAAATAAATTACTTTTCAAAACCCGTGAAACAAAGGCAGTGAAAGAGAGAGAAATTCTTACAAAATTCGTTCAGGGGCTGTGATGCAACCTGGATTGACCATATCTAGACCCACAGCTGATTGAGACATAAGGGTGGACACTCTTGGGGCTGAGAGGTTCGGTGAGGTTGGGTGAGCCAACGCAGACCCTTTCAAGTAATACTGCATGGTACCCATCCCATGGGTCCCAAATCTCCAGGTTCAAGGGCATCTTCCTACGTCGAAAACAGGCATGAGAAACCCAGAAGATGGTACACCGTGTGATCGGGAAAGGTTTCTAAAACGCACCTCATTTCTCATCTCCTTTGCTCGGGTTCGCCATTCCAGCCGATTTACTAGCCATCTCCCTCCTTGGAGAATCAGCACCTTTAACCTCCTGTTCCGTACAGGTTGCAATTTGTCCTGAGGATGAACGGGAAGAGGGGGAACCAATGAGAGACTAGCTCTAGGTGTTGGGACAGGCACAGGTCACTCTATTTTCCCATCAGGAAGAAGAATTAAGCACAAGCTCAGCCTGCCCCCCAGAACCAGAAGAGGGCCTGAAGCAATCCTGCGCTTTTGCGGCCAGCTCCCAAAAAAGCGAGTTGAAAAATGGAGCTCAGGGGCACTGCAATTCACAAACCTGCAGAGTTTTAAATGATACCTCTCGTCCACAAATATATTAAGGGAAGGCAACGAAGAGGCTTTGAAAGCAAGGCAGAATTGCAGGAAACAGATTTCAGGAGGTAGATTCGAATCGCCTTGAAAGCACATGAAAAGCGGCAAAACGTGGACAATGATGCCCTTGGCCAAAAAGGGCGTATGCGTTTTTTCCTGAATATATTCAGGAAAAAACGCATACGCCCTTTTTGGCCAACCAAGCAACCTGGAAAGGCCAATCAGCGCTCCAAAGAAGTCTCGCTTCCCAGCGGGCAAAAGGGCCATGCGGAAAAAAGTGTCCAAACCAGAAATGCAGGACCGGCCATGGAGAAATGGGAGCCTTGCTACGCTGATGGGTGGGATGTAAATTGCCAACAGCCACTCTGGAGAAGTGTACGGTGTGTTCTGAAACATCTAAAAAACACAGCTTGGAGAGCATAGGGCACTTCCACTCATGGGCGTATAAATTGGGAAAACTAAAAATCAGCAAGACACAGGCACCCCAAAGTTTAGGGCTGCTCTGTTGACAAGAACCCCCACTTCATTACACCTTAAATATCCTAGGAAAGAGAAAAATGGATAAAGAAGTGGTGGTCCTCATGTACAATGGAATATCACTCAGCCATGAAATCCACGTCATAAGGCTAGTAGCAGCACGATGAGTGGATTTAGGTACGACGATTCTAAGTGAAATAAGTCACACAGAAAAAGACACTTATCATAAGATATCACTTAGAGAGGGAATGTAAAAACCGCTACACTTGAACTGAATTACAAAACAGAACAGAGTCACACGTTCAGAAAACACACTATGGCTGCTGAACGGGAAAGGTGAGGTGGGGTGATGCATAAAACAAGGGTTTCAAATTAGCTCCGATACCGTTCCATAAACCCAATATGTAAGAGACAAGACCTATTCCTTTTTCAGTGAACTGGACTCAACACCCCCTATTCACCGCACAAGAATATATCTGACTAGTAAGAATCTTCAAACCTATGTATTGATATCTCTCTGTAAGTGAGTCAAGGGGGTGTAAAGCGGCATAAACACAGCCGTGAAAAGCAGCTAAACCCCATTATAAAAATAAATTACTTTTCAAAACCCGTGAAACAAAGGCAGTGAAAGAGAGAGAAATTCTTACAAAATTCGTTCAGGGGCTGTGATGCAACCTGGATTGACCATATCTAGACCCACAGCTGATTGAGACATAAGGGTGGACACTCTTGGGGCTGAGAGGTTCGGTGAGGTTGGGTGAGCCAACGCAGACCCTTTCAAGTAATACTGCATGGTACCCATCCCATGGGTCCCAAATCTCCAGGTTCAAGGGCATCTTCCTACGTCGAAAACAGGCATGAGAAACCCAGAAGATGGTACACCGTGTGATCGGGAAAGGTTTCTAAAACGCACCTCATTTCTCATCTCCTTTGCTCGGGTTCGCCATTCCAGCCGATTTACTAGCCATCTCCCTCCTTGGAGAATCAGCACCTTTAACCTCCTGTTCCGTACAGGTTGCAATTTGTCCTGAGGATGAACGGGAAGAGGGGGAACCAATGAGAGACTAGCTCTAGGTGTTGGGACAGGCACAGGTCACTCTATTTTCCCATCAGGAAGAAGAATTAAGCACAAGCTCAGCCTGCCCCCCAGAACCAGAAGAGGGCCTGAAGCAATCCTGCGCTTTTGCGGCCAGCTCCCAAAAAAGCGAGTTGAAAAATGGAGCTCAGGGGCACTGCAATTCACAAACCTGCAGAGTTTTAAATGATACCTCTCGTCCACAAATATATTAAGGGAAGGCAACGAAGAGGCTTTGAAAGCAAGGCAGAATTGCAGGAAACAGATTTCAGGAGGTAGATTCGAATCGCCTTGAAAGCACATGAAAAGCGGCAAAACGTGGACAATGATGCCCTTGGCCAAAAAGGGCGTATGCGTTTTTTCCTGAATATATTCAGGAAAAAACGCATACGCCCTTTTTGGCCAACCAAGCAACCTGGAAAGGCCAATCAGCGCTCCAAAGAAGTCTCGCTTCCCAGCGGGCAAAAGGGCCATGCGGAAAAAAGTGTCCAAACCAGAAATGCAGGACCGGCCATGGAGAAATGGGAGCCTTGCTACGCTGATGGGTGGGATGTAAATTGCCAACAGCCACTCTGGAGAAGTGTACGGTGTGTTCTGAAACATCTAAAAAACACAGCTTGGAGAGCATAGGGCACTTCCACTCATGGGCGTATAAATTGGGAAAACTAAAAATCAGCAAGACACAGGCACCCCAAAGTTTAGGGCTGCTCTGTTGACAAGAACCCCCACTTCATTACACCTTAAATATCCTAGGAAAGAGAAAAATGGATAAAGAAGTGGTGGTCCTCATGTACAATGGAATATCACTCAGCCATGAAATCCACGTCATAAGGCTAGTAGCAGCACGATGAGTGGATTTAGGTACGACGATTCTAAGTGAAATAAGTCACACAGAAAAAGACACTTATCATAAGATATCACTTAGAGAGGGAATGTAAAAACCGCTACACTTGAACTGAATTACAAAACAGAACAGAGTCACACGTTCAGAAAACACACTATGGCTGCTGAACGGGAAAGGTGAGGTGGGGTGATGCATAAAACAAGGGTTTCAAATTAGCTCCGATACCGTTCCATAAACCCAATATGTAAGAGACAAGACCTATTCCTTTTTCAGTGAACTGGACTCAACACCCCCTATTCACCGCACAAGAATATATCTGACTAGTAAGAATCTTCAAACCTATGTATTGATATCTCTCTGTAAGTGAGTCAAGGGGGTGTAAAGCGGCATAAACACAGCCGTGAAAAGCAGCTAAACCCCATTATAAAAATAAATTACTTTTCAAAACCCGTGAAACAAAGGCAGTGAAAGAGAGAGAAATTCTTACAAAATTCGTTCAGGGGCTGTGATGCAACCTGGATTGACCATATCTAGACCCACAGCTGATTGAGACATAAGGGTGGACACTCTTGGGGCTGAGAGGTTCGGTGAGGTTGGGTGAGCCAACGCAGACCCTTTCAAGTAATACTGCATGGTACCCATCCCATGGGTCCCAAATCTCCAGGTTCAAGGGCATCTTCCTACGTCGAAAACAGGCATGAGAAACCCAGAAGATGGTACACCGTGTGATCGGGAAAGGTTTCTAAAACGCACCTCATTTCTCATCTCCTTTGCTCGGGTTCGCCATTCCAGCCGATTTACTAGCCATCTCCCTCCTTGGAGAATCAGCACCTTTAACCTCCTGTTCCGTACAGGTTGCAATTTGTCCTGAGGATGAACGGGAAGAGGGGGAACCAATGAGAGACTAGCTCTAGGTGTTGGGACAGGCACAGGTCACTCTATTTTCCCATCAGGAAGAAGAATTAAGCACAAGCTCAGCCTGCCCCCCAGAACCAGAAGAGGGCCTGAAGCAATCCTGCGCTTTTGCGGCCAGCTCCCAAAAAAGCGAGTTGAAAAATGGAGCTCAGGGGCACTGCAATTCACAAACCTGCAGAGTTTTAAATGATACCTCTCGTCCACAAATATATTAAGGGAAGGCAACGAAGAGGCTTTGAAAGCAAGGCAGAATTGCAGGAAACAGATTTCAGGAGGTAGATTCGAATCGCCTTGAAAGCACATGAAAAGCGGCAAAACGTGGACAATGATGCCCTTGGCCAAAAAGGGCGTATGCGTTTTTTCCTGAATATATTCAGGAAAAAACGCATACGCCATTTTTGGCCAACCAAGCAACCTGGAAAGGCCAATCAGCGCTCCAAAGAAGTCTCGCTTCCCAGCGGGCAAAAGGGCCATGCGGAAAAAAGTGTCCAAACCAGAAATGCAGGACCGGCCATGGAGAAATGGGAGCCTTGCTACGCTGATGGGTGGGATGTAAATTGCCAACAGCCACTCTGGAGAAGTGTACGGTGTGTTCTGAAACATCTAAAAAACACAGCTTGGAGAGCATAGGGCACTTCCACTCATGGGCGTATAAATTGGGAAAACTAAAAATCAGCAAGACACAGGCACCCCAAAGTTTAGGGCTGCTCTGTTGACAAGAACCCCCACTTCATTACACCTTAAATATCCTAGGAAAGAGAAAAATGGATAAAGAAGTGGTGGTCCTCATGTACAATGGAATATCACTCAGCCAGGAAATCCACGTCATAAGGCTAGTAGCAGCACGATGAGTGGATTTAGGTACGACGATTCTAAGTGAAATAAGTCACACAGAGAAAGACACTTATCATAAGATATCACTTAGAGAGGGAATGTAAAAACCGCTACACTTGAACTGAATTACAAAACAGAACAGAGTCACACGTTCAGAAAACACACTATGGCTGCTGAACGGGAAAGGTGAGGTGGGGTGATGCATAAAACAAGGGTTTCAAATTAGCTCAGATACCGTTCCATAAACCCAATATGTAAGAGACAAGACCTATTCCTTTTTCAGTGAACTGGACTCAACACCCCCTATTCACCGCACAAGAATATATCTGACTAATAAGAATCTTCAAACCTATGTATTGATATCTCTCTGTAAGTGAGTCAAGGGGGTGTAAAGCGGCATAAACACAGCCGTGAAAAGCAGCTAAACCCCATTATAAAAATAAATTACTTTTCAAAACCCGTGAAACAAAGGCAGTGAAAGAGAGAGAAATTCTTACAAAATTCGTTCAGGGGCTGTGATGCAACCTGGATTGACCATATCTAGACCCACAGCTGATTGAGACATAAGGGTGGACACTCTTGGGGCTGAGAGGTTCGGTGAGGTTGGGTGAGCCAACGCAGACCCTTTCAAGTAATACTGCATGGTACCCATCCCATGGGTCCCAAATCTCCAGGTTCAAGGGCATCTTCCTACGTCGAAAACAGGCATGAGAAACTCAGAAGATGGTACACCGTGTGATCGGGAAAGGTTTCTAAAACGCACCTCATTTCTCATCTCCTTTGCTCGGGTTCGCCATTCCAGCCGATTTACTAGCCATCTCCCTCCTTGGAGAATCAGCACCTTTAACCTCCTGTTCCGTACAGGTTGCAATTTGTCCTGAGGATGAACGGGAAGAGGGGGAACCAATGAGAGACTAGCTCTAGGTGTTGGGACAGGCACAGGTCACTCTATTTTCCCATCAGGAAGAAGAATTAAGCACAAGCTCAGCCTGCCCCCCAGAACCAGAAGAGGGCCTGAAGCAATCCTGCGCTTTTGCGGCCAGCTCCCAAAAAAGCGAGTTGAAAAATGGAGCTCAGGGGCACTGCAATTCACAAACCTGCAGAGTTTTAAATGATACCTCTCGTCCACAAATATATTAAGGGAAGGCAACGAAGAGGCTTTGAAAGCAAGGCAGAATTGCAGGAAACAGATTTCAGGAGGTAGATTCGAATCGCCTTGAAAGCACATGAAAAGCGGCAAAACGTGGACAATGATGCCCTTGGCCAAAAAGGGCGTATGCGTTTTTTCCTGAATATATTCAGGAAAAAACGCATACGCCCTTTTTGGCCAACCAAGCAACCTGGAAAGGCCAATCAGCGCTCCAAAGAAGTCTCGCTTCCCAGCGGGCAAAAGGGCCATGCGGAAAAAAGTGTCCAAACCAGAAATGCAGGACCGGCCATGGAGAAATGGGAGCCTTGCTACGCTGATGGGTGGGATGTAAATTGCCAACAGCCACTCTGGAGAAGTGTACGGTGTGTTCTGAAACATCTAAAAAACACAGCTTGGAGAGCATAGGGCACTTCCACTCATGGGCGTATAAATTGGGAAAACTAAAAATCAGCAAGACACAGGCACCCCAAAGTTTAGGGCTGCTCTGTTGACAAGAACCCCCACTTCATTACACCTTAAATATCCTAGGAAAGAGAAAAATGGATAAAGAAGTGGTGGTCCTCATGTACAATGGAATATCACTCAGCCATGAAATCCACGTCATAAGGCTAGTAGCAGCACGATGAGTGGATTTAGGTACGACGATTCTAAGTGAAATAAGTCACACAGAAAAAGACACTTATCATAAGATATCACTTAGAGAGGGAATGTAAAAACCGCTACACTTGAACTGAATTACAAAACAGAACAGAGTCACACGTTCAGAAAACACACTATGGCTGCTGAACGGGAAAGGTGAGGTGGGGTGATGCATAAAACAAGGGTTTCAAATTAGCTCAGATACCGTTCCATAAACCCAATATGTAAGAGACAAGACCTATTCCTTTTTCAGTGAACTGGACTCAACACCCCCTATTCACCGCACAAGACTATATCTGACTAGTAAGAATCTTCAAACCTATGTATTGATATCTCTCTGTAAGTGAGTCAAGGGGGTGTAAAGCGGCATAAACACAGCCGTGAAAAGCAGCTAAACCCCATTATAAAAATAAATTACTTTTCAAAACCCGTGAAACAAAGGCAGTGAAAGAGAGAGAAATTCTTACAAAATTCGTTCAGGGGCTGTGATGCAACCTGGATTGACCATATCTAGACCCACAGCTGATTGAGACATAAGGGTGGACACTCTTGGGGCTGAGAGGTTCGGTGAGGTTGGGTGAGCCAACGCAGACCCTTTCAAGTAATACTGCATGGTACCCATCCCATGGGTCCCAAATCTCCAGGTTCAAGGGCATCTTCCTACGTCGAAAACAGGCATGAGAAACCCAGAAGATGGTACACCGTGTGATCAGGAAAGGTTTCTAAAACGCACCTCATTTCTCATCTCCTTTGCTCGGGTTCGCCATTCCAGCCGATTTACTAGCCATCTCCCTCCTTGGAGAATCAGCACCTTTAACCTCCTGTTCCATACAGGTTGCAATTTGTCCTGAGGATGAACGGGAAGAGGGGGAACCAATGAGAGACTAGCTCTAGGTGTTGGGACAGGCACAGGTCACTCTATTTTCCCATCAGGAAGAAGAATTAAGCACAAGCTCAGCCTGCCCCCCAGAACCAGAAGAGGGCCTGAAGCAATCCTGCGCTTTTGCGGCCAGCTCCCAAAAAAGCGAGTTGAAAAATGGAGCTCAGGGGCACTGCAATTCACAAACCTGCAGAGTTTTAAATGATACCTCTCGTCCACAAATATATTAAGGGAAGGCAACGAAGAGGCTTTGAAAGCAAGGCAGAATTGCAGGAAACAGATTTCAGGAGGTAGATTCGAATCGCCTTGAAAGCACATGAAAAGCGGCAAAACGTGGACAATGATGCCCTTGGCCAAAAAGGGCGTATGCGTTTTTTCCTGAATATATTCAGGAAAAAACGCATACGCCCTTTTTGGCCAACCAAGCAACCTGGAAAGGCCAATCAGCGCTCCAAAGAAGTCTCGCTTCCCAGCGGGCAAAAGGGCCATGCGGAAAAAAGTGTCCAAACCAGAAATGCAGGACCGGCCATGGAGAAATGGGAGCCTTGCTACGCTGATGGGTGGGATGTAAATTGCCAACAGCCACTCTGGAGAAGTGTACGGTGTGTTCTGAAACATCTAAAAAACACAGCTTGGAGAGCATAGGGCACTTCCACTCATGGGCGTATAAATTGGGAAAACTAAAAATCAGCAAGACACAGGCACCCCAAAGTATAGGGCTGCTCTGTTGACAAGAACCCCCACTTCATTACACCTTAAATATCCTAGGAAAGAGAAAAATGGATAAAGAAGTGGTGGTCCTCATGTACAATGGAATATCACTCAGCCAGGAAATCCACGTCATAAGGCTAGTAGCAGCACGATGAGTGGATTTAGGTACGACGATTCTAAGTGAAATAAGTCACACAGAAAAAGACACTTATCATAAGATATCACTTAGAGAGGGAATGTAAAAACCGCTACACTTGAACTGAATTACAAAACAGAACAGAGTCACACGTTCAGAAAACACACTATGGCTGCTGAACGGGAAAAGGTGAGGTGGGGTGGATGCATAAAACAAGGGTTTCAAATTAGCTCAGATACCGTTCCATAAACCCAATATGTAAGAGACAAGACCTATTCCTTTTTCAGTGAACTGGACTCAACACCCCCTATTCACCGCACAAGAATATATCTGGACTAGTAAGAATCTTCAACCTATGTATTGATATCTCTCTGTAAGTGAGTCAAGGGGGTGTAAAGCGGCATAAACGACAGCCGTGAAAAGCAGCTAAACCCCATTATAAAAATAAATTACTTTTCAAAACCCGTGACACAAAGGCAGTGAAAGAGAGAGAAATTCTTACAAAATTCGTTCAGGGGCTGTGATGCAACCTGGATTGACCATATCTAGACCCACAGCTGATTGAGACATAAGGGTGGACACTCTTGGGGCTGAGAGGTTCGGTGAGGTTGGGTGAGCAACGCAGACCCTTTCAAGTAATACTGCATGGTACCCATCCCATGGGTCCCAAATCTCCAGGTTCAAGGGCATCTTCCTACGTCGAAAACAGGCATGAGAAACCCAGAAGATGGTACACCGTGTGATCGGAAAGGTTTCTAAAACGCACCTCATTTCTCATCTCCTTTGCTCGGGTTCGCCATTCCAGCCGATTTACTAGCCATCTCCCTCCTTGGAGAATCAGCACCTTTAACCTCCTGTTCCGTACAGGTTGCAATTTGTCCTGAGGATGAACGGGAAGAGGGGGAACCAATGAGAGACTAGCTCTAGGTGTTGGGACAGGCACAGGTCACTCTATTTTCCCATCAGAAGAAGAATTAAGCACAAGCTCAGCCTGCCCCCCAGAACCAGAAGAGGGCCTGAAGCAATCAGCAGCGCTTTTGCGGCCAGCTCCCAAAAAGCGAGTTGAAAAATGGAGCTCAGGGGCACTGCAATTCACAAACCTGCAGAGTTTTAAATGATACCTCTCGTCCACAAATATATTAAGGGAAGGCAACGAAGAGGCTTTGAAAGCAAGGCAGAATTGCAGGAAACAGATTTCAGGAGGTAGATTCGAATCGCCTTGAAAGCACATGAAAAGCGGCAAAACGTGGACAATGATGCCCTTGGCCAAAAAGGGCGTATGCGTTTTTTCCTGAATATATTCAGGAAAAAACGCATACGCCCTTTTTGGCCAACCAAGCAACCTGGAAAGGCCAATCAGCGCTCCAAAGAAGTCTCGCTTCCCAGCGGGCAAAAGGGCCATGCGGAAAAAAGTGTCCAAACCAGAAATGCAGGACCGGCCATGGAGAAATGGGAGCCTTGCTACGCTGATGGGTGGGATGTAAATTGCCAACAGCCACTCTGGAGAAGTGTACGGTGTGTTCTGAAACATCTAAAAAACACAGCTTGGAGAGCATAGGGCACTTCCACTCATGGGCGTATAAATTGGGAAAACTAAAAATCAGCAAGACACAGGCACCCCCAAAGTTTAGGGCTGCTCTGTTGACAAGAACCCCCACTTCATTACACCTTAAATATCCTAGGAAAGAGAAAAATGGATAAAGAAGTGGTGGTCCTCATGTACAATGGAATATCACTCAGCCAGGAAATCCACGTCATAAGGCTAGTAGCAGCACGATGAGTGGATTTAGGTACGACGATTCTAAGTGAAATAAGTCACACAGAAAAAGACACTTATCATAAGATATCACTTAGAGAGGGAATGTAAAAACCGCTACACTTGAACTGAATTACAAAACAGAACAGAGTCACACGTTCAGAAAACACACTATGGCTGCTGAACGGGAAAGGTGAGGTGGGGTGATGCATAAAACAAGGGTTTCAAATTAGCTCAGATACCGTTCCATAAACCCAATATGTAAGAGACAAGACCTATTCCTTTTTCAGTGAACTGGACTCAACACCCCCTATTCACCGCAGAAGAATATATCTGACTAGTAAGAATCTTCAAACCTATGTATTGATATCTCTCTGTAAGTGAGTCAAGGGGGTGTAAAGCGGCATAAACACAGCCGTGAAAAGCAGCTAAACCCCATTATAAAAATAAATTACTTTTCAAAACCCGTGACACAAAGGCAGTGAAAGAGAGAGAAATTCTTACAAAATTCGTTCAGGGGCTGTGATGCAACCTGGATTGACCATATCTAGACCCACAGCTGATTGAGACATAAGGGTGGTGGACACTCTTGGGGCTGAGAGGTTCGGTGAGGTTGGGTGAGCCAACGCAGACCCTTTCAAGTAATACTGCATGGTACCCATCCCATGGGTCCCAAATCTCCAGGTTCAAGGGCATCTTCCTACGTCGAAAACAGGCATGAGAAACCCAGAAGATGGTACACCGTGTGATCGGGAAAGGTTTCTAAAACGCACCTCATTTCTCATCTCCTTTGCTCGGGTTCGCCATTCCAGCCGATTTACTAGCCGTCTCCCTCCTTGGAGAATCAGCACCTTTAACCTCCTGTTCCGTACAGGTTGCAATTTGTCCTGAGGATGAACGGGAAGAGGGGGAACCAATGAGAGACTAGCTCTAGGTGTTGGGACAGGCACAGGTCACTCTATTTTCCCATCAGGAAGAAGAATTAAGCACAAGCTCAGCCTGCCCCCCAGAACCAGAAGAGGGCCTGAAGCAATCCAGCGCTTTTGCGGCCAGCTCCCAAAAAAGCGAGTTGAAAAATGGAGCTCAGGGGCACTGCAATTCACAAACCTGCAGAGTTTTAAATGATACCTCTCGTCCACAAATATATTAAGGGAAGGCAACGAAGAGGCTTTGAAAGCAAGGCAGAATTGCAGGAACAGATTTCAGGAGGTAGATTCGAATCGCCTTGAAAGCACATGAAAAGCGGCAAAACGTGGACAATGATGCCCTTGGCCAAAAAAGGGCGTATGCGTTTTTTCCTGAATATATTCAGGAAAAAACGCATACGCCCTTTTTGGCCAACCAAGCAACCTGGAAAGGCCAATCAGCGCTCCAAAGAAGTCTCGCTTCCCAGCGGGCAAAAGGGCCATGCGGAAAAAAGTGTCCAAACCAGAAATGCAGGACCGGCCATGGAGAAATGGGAGCCTTGCTACGCTGATGGGTGGGATGTAAATTGCCAACAGCCACTCTGGAGAAGTGTACGGTGTGTTCTGAAACATCTAAAAAACACAGCTTGGAGAGCATAGGGCACTTCCACTCATGGGCGTATAAATTGGGAAAACTAAAAATCAGCAAGGACACAGGCACCCCAAAGTTTAGGGCTGCTCTGTTGACAAGAACCCCCACTTCATTACACCTTAAATATCCTAGGAAAGAGAAAAATGGATAAAGAAGTGGTGGTCCTCATGTACAATGGAATATCACTCAGCCATGAAATCCACGTCATAAGGCTAGTAGCAGCACGATGAGTGGATTTAGGTACGACGATTCTAAGTGAAATAAGTCACACAGAAAAAGACACTTATCATAAGATATCACTTAGAGAGGGAATGTAAAAACCGCTACACTTGAACTGAATTACAAAACAGAACAGAGTCACACGTTCAGAAAACACACTATGGCTGCTGAACGGGAAAGGTGAGGTGGGGTGATGCATAAAACAAGGGTTTCAAATTAGCTCCGATACCGTTCCATAAACCCAATATGTAAGAGACAAGACCTATTCCTTTTTCAGTGAACTGGACTCAAAACCCCC